>NW_003856435.1:0-1541 GCF_000181295.1 Otolemur garnettii | reverse complement strand
GCCGAGGCCCACTTCTCCCTGATTCACTATGCTGGCACCGTGGACTACAACATTGCTGGCTGGCTTGACAAGAACAAGGACCCCCTGAATGAGACTGTGGTCGGACTGTACCAGAAATCTGCAATGAAGACTCTGGCTAACCTCTTTTCTGGGGCAGGAGCAGCAGAAGCAGGTAATTTTCAATAGAATTAATCTTTTACTGATTTATGCAACATAATCAGAGAAAGCCTATCCTACAATGGCCTGTGCTTTCTTTGCTCCCTCAGAGGCTGGTGGTGGTAAGAAAGGTGGCAAGAAGAAGGGTTCTTCTTTCCAGACCGTGTCTGCTCTCTTCAGGGTACAAACTTCATTTTCTCTCTTTAAAATTAGATTTAGGACATTAAATTTTACTCAAGAGTGTGAACAAAGGGAAATAATCTTGCAAGGGTTCTAGAACTGGATGTGACTCGAGGAGATAGGAAAGCCGATAGTGGCAGAACCGAGTTTTGGGAAGCTTGGGAACAATTTGGAAGAGATATCTCAGTATCCAAAAGACATGGGAGTCAGGAGAGATGAGAGTGAATTGCAGAAGTCAGATGGTAAAATTCAGTTTGGGGACTGTGAATGAGGTCATTTGATACTTAGAAGACTCTATTGAGACAGGATTAAATACAACATGAGATTTGTTTAAGCCTCCAAATGATTTTGATGCTTATGTATATGTTGGTGTAGAACTGAAATTTCTAGGTTTTGAAATTTAAAAATAGAAGAATAGTGGTGGGAACTGGAGACTAAGTCAAAGAAGGATATAAGAAACCAGATGTAATAAAAAAATAACTTGTTAAGAAAAATTTTAATTTAGGAATTCCATTTCTAATCCCATCTCTAATAACTGAAGCTTTAGTTATTCTGAAAAACCAGGATTTCCAAAAGATGGAAAACTTTACATACTTGGTAACATGGCTGTCAGTCTTCTGCCAACTCCAAGAAAAAAGAATTAAAAGATCACTTCTCATGTATCCACAGGAAGAGATAGCTTTGTATCTACAACAAGCAATAGGAGTATGATAGAGAGGCAGCTACAACTGAAAGTCAGGTAAAGAAAGAAATGTATGTTTTGGAGGAAGATATTGAATTAACAGCAAAACCAGACTATGTATCTAGGCAAAAGAGTATGGGTACAGTATTTCCACATTTTTAGAGTTTACAGTAAATTTACAATGCATGTTAGGAAATCCAACAGCTGTGAACAACCACCTCAACAGCTAATAGAAAAAATATGTTTACAATGCACAAAATTAGAAAATAGGAGGACATATTGGGAATGTGGAAGTTCTAGAGAAAACTCTGAAAATTCAAACATGGATATGATTCATTAGAATTGAATCAAGGTCAGGACACAATAATTATGTCTGTAAATATGAATGTACAAAACAGTGCATTTTTAAATTATAAATTTGTATGGTCCCACAGGAGAATTTGAACAAGCTGATGACCAACCTGAGGAGCACTCACCCCCACTTTGTACGCTGCATCATCCCCAATGAAACCAAAACTCCTGG
>NW_003856434.1:0-1541 GCF_000181295.1 Otolemur garnettii | reverse complement strand
GTCACTTTTTATTTGTTAAGGGTAATACTCAATACAATGACATTTCAATTATCATTATTTATGCACCCAACCAGAATACACCTCAATTTATAAGAGATACACTAATAGGCATGAGCAACTTGATTTCTCCCAGCTCCATCGTAGCTGGACATTTTAATACTCCTTTGGCAGAGTTGGACAGATCCTCCCACAAGAAGCTTAGCAAAGAAATTTTAGATTTAAAGTTAACCATTCACCATTTGGATTTAACAAACATCTACAGAACATTTCATCCTAACAAAATGAATACACATTTTTCTCATCAGCTCACAACGTGCTCCAAAATTGACCACATCTTAGGTCACAAGTCTAACCTCACTAAATTTAAAAGTATAGAAATTATTCCATGCATCTTTTCAGACCATGATGGAATAAAAGTTGAACTCAGTAACAACAGGAATCTGCATACTCATACAAAAATATGGACGCTAAATAACCTTATGCTGAATGACAGGTGGGTCAGAGATGAGATCAAGAAGGAAATTACCAAATTTTTGGAACAAAATGATAATGAAGAAACGAGTTACTAGAACCCCTGGGATACTGCAAATGTAGTCCTAAGTGGGAAATTTATAGCATTGCAAGCCTTCCTCAAGAGAACGGAAAGAGAGGAAGTTAACAACCTAATGGACATCTCGAGCAACTGGAAAAGGAAGAACACTCCAATCCCAAACCCAGCAGAAGAAAAGAAATAACCAAAATTAGAGCATAATTAAATGAAATTGAAAATAAAAGGATTATAGAACAGATCAAAAAATCAAAAAGTTGGTTTTTTGAAAAGGTCAATAAAATAGATAAACCTTTGGCCAACCTAACCAGGAAAAAAAGAGTAAAATCTCTCATTTCATCAATTAGAAATGGTAAAGACAAAATAACAACAGATCCCTCAGAAATTCAAAAATCCTTAATGAATATTACAAGAAACTTTATTCTCACAAATATGACAATCTGAAGGAAATTGACCAATATTTGGAAGCACACCAACTTCTAAGACTTAGCCAGAAGGAAGTGGAAATGGTGAATAGGCCTATATCAAGTTCTGAAAGACCATCAACTATACAAAATCACCCTAAAAAGAAAAGCCTGGGGCCAGATGGCTTTATGTCAGAATTCTACCAAACCTTTAAAGAGGAACTAGTATCTATATTACTTAACCTTTTCCAAAACATAGAAAAAGAAGGAATACTACCCAACACATTCTATGAAGCAAACATAACCTCGATCCCCAAACCAGAAAAAGACCCAACAAGAAAAAAAATTATAGACCAATACCACTAATAAATATTGATGTGAAAATATTCAATAAGATCCTAACAAACAGAATCCAGCAACACATCAAAAAAATTATACACCATGACCAAGTAGGTTTTATCCCAGGATCTCAAGGCTGGGATAAATCTATAAATGTAATTCATCACATAAACAAATTAAAAAACAAAGACCATATGATTCTCTTAATTGATGCAGAAAAAGCTTTTGATAATATCCAGCATCCCTTCATG
>NW_003856433.1:0-1541 GCF_000181295.1 Otolemur garnettii | reverse complement strand
GGCTCTATTTGGAAATGGCTTTGGGTTGATTTCCTCCAGAAACGCTCACTGTGAGAGTGATCCCTGAGAGATTCCTTGGGGACAATGCAAGCAACTCATCACCCATCCAGTGTCCTTCAGGATAATGAGGCAAGCAGCTTGGCAGCAGCTGTCAAAATCAAGAGTTCCTCTAAATTCTTGACACTCAAAGGCAGGACACAAATAAAACTGTTATAATGACACATAGTCACTTCCTGGCCTTTCTTCCAGATGTTTCCATGTAACTTGGACTTTTTTTCACCAAATAAAAACGTGTAAGAAAGAGTTCTGAAATTCATAAAGCCCTTACACAAATATAAAGCTTTAAGATTCAATTGTTATTCTAATCAAACACTATTTATTAGATGTCCCTAAGCAGGACGAGGCAGGAATGCAGAGAAGCCCACACAGGACAACAGCGTCCACGGCTTCTGAAGACGGCGGCATCTGGGCTCTGGGCCTCGCCGCCCGTGAGAGATTTGCCTACACCCTTCCCTGATGTTGCTGTTGGCAGCATCACCTCCTGATCCTTCTGTGCAGAGGGAATCATATTTTCCTCTGGAATTTTTTAATGCCTGAACCATTAGCTTTCCTAACCACGATTTAAATAGTTTATTCTTCATTTGTTCTGGGAAGAATAATACATATCAAGTGCATTGTGTTAACTTTTTGGACCATTATATTTCTGTGTTCATCTTTCTGTCTTTATTTTCTTCCTCACTTATTTAGAGGAACTATTCAGAACATATGAATTATTTTTATTTTTCTTTCTTCATGACAATCTTACTTCATGCAAGTTCTCATTTACATATGTTACTGTCAAAATTTAGGTTTTTTTCTCTTTTTGTTTATTGTTGGGGATTCATTGAGGGTACAAAGATTCAGGTTACACTAATTGCATTTGTCAAGCCAAGTCCCTCTTATAAACATGTCCCCCCCCCAGAGGTGTGCCAAACACCTTTACTCCCCACCCCCTCACATTTTCCCTCTCCCTGCTCCTCCATTCCCCACCCCCCATCATGTACTAGGTCATCAATTGTCCTCATGCCAAAATTGAGTACACTGGATAAGAATAACGTGTTCCATCTCCACCCAAGTTAGTACAAAAGATGTATAGTCTCCATCTTTTTTAGTGGCTGAATAATATTCCATTGTATACATAGAATGCTTAGGGCCACCCTTCCCCTCTCTGTCTCTGGGAATGTCACTGTCACCCAGAGAGCAGTACAGGATAGCCTTTGGCTGGGATGAGACTGGGGACCAGTGTGCCCACCTCCAGGGGCAGTAGGGCGGTACCTACCCCCTCCACAGGAGACGGAGCACTCGGAGCGCAGCACAGCCCAGGTGTAGCTGGGCCGGGCAATGGGTTTCTTCTCGGCCTCCAACAGAGGCACCGAGTATTCCCAGGCAATTCCTGGGTTCCTGCCCTGAAACAGAAGCTGTGAAATAAAAAGGGGAAAGATCAATTAAATTAATGTTAATGTGGGACTGCTAAATACCTGCTAATTTGCTTTAAAACATTT
>NW_003856432.1:0-1542 GCF_000181295.1 Otolemur garnettii | reverse complement strand
GTCTGTGGTCCCAACTACTCGGGAGGCTGAGGCAAGAGAATCACCTAAGCCCAGGAGTTGGAGGTTGCTGTGAGCTGTATGACGCCACAGCCCTCTACCGAGGGTGATAAAATGACATTCTGTCTCTACAAAAAAAGAAAATAATATATATATATGTGTGTGTATATATATATATATATATAAGAATAAAAAAGGGAAAAAATACAAAACCCAGTTTGTTATTTTATTCGAATGGACTTCTTTAGCCATAAATAAATAAAGAGGCTTCTCACTATCTAAGAGTAGTAATGGGACCAAGCCTGAAATTCCATCCAAGGACTTAGAAGGAACGACTGCAGAGATGAGTTTAAACAGCCACCTTCCTAGCCTAAGCAAGAAGAGCCAGATCCCCATCGCTGCTAAAAATAGAAAAGCTAGGACGGTGCCTTTGGCTCAAGGAGTAGGTCACCGGCCTCATATACCGGACGTGGCGGGTTCAAACCCAGCCCTAGCTAAAAACTGCAAAAAAAAAAAAAAAGAAGGAAAAGCTAGCCAGGTTTCATGGTGGGCACCTGTAGTCCCAACTCCTTGGGAGGCTGAGCCAGCTGATCTCTTGAGCTCAAGAGTTTGAGGGTGCTGTGAGCTATGATGTCACAATACTCTACTGAGAGTGACAAAGTGAAATTCTGTCTCCAAAAAATGGAAAAAGAAAGGTACACCTTTCCTTAGTGTCATTAGTTTGTTTAACAAACTGGTTACAGTTAATTACCAAGTGAATAAGATACTTTTCACTTTTAAATACTATTTGTATTTTTTTTTTTTTTGTGGCTAGTCAACCAAGATACATTTATTTATATTTCTTCCTGTTATTCATCCATTTTTGTCTATTAAGGATTAGGTGGGTGGTTTGCCTGAACTCACAGGTCCAGCTTGAGCCAGAGCGAGACCCCATCTCTAAAAAATAGCTGGACATTGTGGCTGGCACCTGTAGTTCCAGTTACTTGGGAGGCTGAGGCAAGAGAATCACTTGAACCCAACAGTTTGAGGTTGCTGCAAGCTAAGACGCCAGGGCACTCTACTGAGGGTGACCAAGTGAGACTTTGTCTCAAAAAAAATAATAAAATAAAATAAGTAAAAGAATGGAATTGGAATGTTTCTAATACAAAGAAACAATAAATGCTTGAGGTGATAAATACCCAGTTACCCTGGTTTGCTTATTGCGCATTGTCTATCTGTATCAAAATATCACATGTACCCATAATAATTAAAAATGCAAAATTAAAAATATAAAACCCAGGTCTCTCTCACTTTTTTTCCTTCACAAGAAAGACCCACTTCCAACTCTTTTCAGATGTGCTCTAAACTTTCTCTTTATTCTTCTTAAATAAAATCTTTCTTTGCTGCCCTGAAAGTTGTGTAGGTTACTTTCTATTTCTATCCACAATGCCTGGGCCACAAATTAAAAAAAGAAAAGAATAAAAAAGGGAGGGCAGCACCTGTGGCTCAGTGGGTAGGGCGCTAGCCCCATATACCGAGGGTGGTGGGTTCAAACCCAGCCCCAGA
>NW_003856431.1:0-1543 GCF_000181295.1 Otolemur garnettii | reverse complement strand
CAGGAGGACTGCTTGAGCTCAGGAGTTGAAGACCAGCCTGAACAAGAGCGAGACCCTGTCTCTAAAAATAGCCAGGCGTTGTGGTGGGCACCTCTAGTCCTAGCTACTTGGGAGGCTGAGACAAGAGAATCGCTTGAGCCCAGCAGTTTGAGCTTGCTGTGAGCTATGATACCACAGCATTCTAGCCTGGGCAGCAGAGTGAGACTGTCTAAAAAAAATAAATAAATGAATAAATAAGTAAATAAATATATAAATAGAAAACAACCCCTTCATTAAAAAATAAAAAAGAAGGCTTGGTGCCTGTGGCTAGAGTGCCAGACATATACCGGAGCTAGCAGGTTCGAACCCAGACTGGGCCTGCCAAACAACAATGCTAACTACAACAACAACAACAACAACAAAAAAGCCAGGCGGCTCGGCGCCTGTGGATCAAGTGGCTAAGGCGCCAGCCACATACACCTAAGGTGGCGGGTTTGAATCCCCAGCCCGGGCACACCAAACAACAATGATGGCTGCAACCAAAAAATGGCCAGGTGTTGTGGCGGACGCCTGTAGTCCCAGCTACTTGGGAGGCTGAGGCAGGAGACTCGCTTGAGCCCAGGAGTTGGAGGCTGCTATGAGCGTGATGCCATGGCACTCTACCCAGGGGGATAGCTTGAGGCTCCGTCTCAAAAAAAAAAAAAAAAAAAAAAAAGACTATCCAGGAAATAGAAAAGATAAAAAATATCTACATTTGTACAAAGTTTCAAATTGTTTTATCTCACTAAATCACTAAAATAACTCTAACAAGAAGGAAATCAAGGCTCAAAAAGGCCAAAGTCATTCACAGTAGAACTGGGATTGAGGCCATTTTCACACTGCAAATCCCAAGTTCTTCTGCCACCACTCCCTACCTCCAGTGTCCTAGGGTCCACATATCTACAGGCCGTTTGTTTCCCAGCTGGCACCTTGAGGAATTCTGAGGCACCCAGGAAACAGACCTCAAAGTCTAGCCTTGGCCTGCCTGAGTGACCCACTTCTCTTGACCAATTTAAGGGGAAAAAAGATAAAGTGGTATGTGTATTTGCATATAAGTAATTTAAACATGGAATTAAGCAGATAGGTGGTATAAAGATGGCTAGAAAAATAAGTTCCCAGAAAATTCTCCTGTATGTCCTGGCCAGGATAACACTGGTTTAGAGTGATGGTGATGGAGACATGAACAGGAATCCATACCCAGTGGTGCCACCAGCTTGTCAGAACCACAGATCTCCTGCTGCTGCTGACTGAGCAGCATCCATTCTTCCTGGAGCAAGTACACTGTGATGTCATCGAAGGTCACAGGTGCCTAAAGAAGAAAAATTAAAGCTGCTAAGCAGCAACTACGTGCTCAGATTTATCTTCCACATCAGTGTTCTCAACCTCCTCAGGGCACCTCTAATCTGCAAATATACCAGACTTGGGGCGGGGGTTGTCTGTTTACATACATAACCCCCATCCCATCTCTCTCTCACCAGGCTGGGTGCAGATCACAATGAGAATGAGACTCATTCTTCCCCCCACC
>NW_003856430.1:0-1543 GCF_000181295.1 Otolemur garnettii | reverse complement strand
AACTATGGATCATGCATCATGGTACTGTCTACACTGTGTCTTTGTAATGGTAAATAAAACATTTCTCCACGTATCCCGGGCACCGTGCTGCTGCCGGTCCCACCGTGCTCCCTCCATTCCCACCGTGCTCCCACCATTCCCACTGTGCTCCCCTCCACCTGTGTGCTTCTGCTCAGTTAATCTTTGCAGGACCCTGCTCCCTTCATTCTGCTGTGTTGGGGTATTTTCCCCTATTACTTTTGCAAGCTTTGTTCTTTAAAGTTCCACATAGAGCCCAGATAATGCCCTTAGTGACCCCGAGGACTTAGGAGATGCCTGTAACAGACCTCTCACCTTTCATCTTATATTATTCAAAATAAAAACATCACTCATCCATAAAAGATACAAGTGATGTCTATGTTGACATGAAAAGAGCCCCCCTTTTAGACTTTTGGTTTGCAAAATTCTAGACAAATATAGCAAAGTTTAAGATTTCTCTCTCTCTTTGTTAGGGCTCCTCCTTCACTCTTGCCCTAAGTAAGTGGTGAGTTTGCTCCCTAGCTCTTCCACCCTGGTTCAGCCCAGCACGTTTCCTCAGTGCTAAGCCCCGTCTCTCCTGACTCTCCTCTTCTACCCAGTCACGCTCTCGCCTCCGACAGTGTTGCTTCTGGTCTCTGTGGCAAACTTGGCCTTGGCTGTCAACACAAACGGCTACCGCCTCTCTCCCATAAGCCAAATTTACTAATCCCCTCAGGCCCTGCCAAGATCATACTTTTCCAAGAACAATAACATTTTTAAGATCTCGCTTTGGCTCTGCCTCGATCAATGTATATTTTGTTTTTATTCATCAATAACTGAACATTTCGAAAAGCCTCATAGTTTTTCTTTAACACAATTGAAGATCTTTTGAAAAGTAGTTCATTTTAGGGAGCTTGTGATCTGAAGAACAAAACATGAGAAATATAGCTTGGCAAAACCCAATAAAAAATAAAAATGTTTTTTTATAACTCTCCTAGGATGATGCCTGGCTTGATAGAGCAATAGTTTTTAGATTGATTGTACTTGGCAGAATTTTCTGTGGGGAACATTGTTGACTCACGTAGAATGAATAATTTTTGCATTGAAATACACATCTAATTTATCTGATGTTTCCACTAGCTTAGACACTTTAGCAAACATAAAAATGAAAAATATTGGCAACCATAAAAAGAATATTTTTAATCTAGGACTTTTGCTAGAAATATATTATTCCTTTTTTAAACAGAAGAGCTAATCATTCTACATCCACACAGAATCATTCAAATCACAAAACACCAGAGAAAAACATTTAAAATGAATAAAAATGATTGACATAAAAGATTCTGATTGCCCTTACTCCACATGGACTAGCTTAGGAATTTATGATCTTGTAGAACAGCTGTTTTTTTAAATCACTCCTTCTTACAGACATAAGAAGTTTTTTTTGTTTTTTTTTTCTTGAGCAAAGTCTTACGTTGTCACCCTTGCTCACAGCAACCTCAAACTCTTGGGCTCAAACAATCTTCATGCCTCAGGTTTTCATTTT
>NW_003856429.1:0-1543 GCF_000181295.1 Otolemur garnettii | reverse complement strand
GGTGGGGGGAAGAATGAGTCTCATTCTCATTGTGATCTGCACCCAGCCTGGTGAGAGAGAGATGGGATGGGGGTTATGTATGTAAACAGACAACCCCCGCCCCAAGTCTGGTATATTTGCAGATTAGAGGTGCCCTGAGGAGGTTGAGAACACTGATGTGGAAGATAAATCTGAGCACGTAGTTGCTGCTTAGCAGCTTTAATTTTTCTTCTTTAGGCACCTGTGACCTTCGATGACATCACAGTGTACTTGCTCCAGGAAGAATGGATGCTGCTCAGTCAGCAGCAGCAGGAGATCTGTGGTTCTGACAAGCTGGTGGCACCACTGGGTATGGATTCCTGTTCATGTCTCCATCACCATCACTCTAAACCAGTGTTATCCTGGCCAGGACATACAGGAGAATTTTCTGGGAACTTATTTTTCTAGCCATCTTTATACCACCTATCTGCTTAATTCCATGTTTAAATTACTTATATGCAAATACACATACCACTTTATCTTTTTTCCCCTTAAATTGGTCAAGAGAAGTGGGTCACTCAGGCAGGCCAAGGCTAGACTTTGAGGTCTGTTTCCTGGGTGCCTCAGAATTCCTCAAGGTGCCAGCTGGGAAACAAACGGCCTGTAGATATGTGGACCCTAGGACACTGGAGGTAGGGAGTGGTGGCAGAAGAACTTGGGATTTGCAGTGTGAAAATGGCCTCAATCCCAGTTCTACTGTGAATGACTTTGGCCTTTTTGAGCCTTGATTTCCTTCTTGTTAGAGTTATTTTAGTGATTTAGTGAGATAAAACAATTTGAAACTTTGTACAAATGTAGATATTTTTTATCTTTTCTATTTCCTGGATAGTCTTTTTTTTTTTTTTTTTTTTTTTTGAGACGGAGCCTCAAGCTATCCCCCTGGGTAGAGTGCCATGGCATCACGCTCATAGCAGCCTCCAACTCCTGGGCTCAAGCGAGTCTCCTGCCTCAGCCTCCCAAGTAGCTGGGACTACAGGCGTCCGCCACAACACCTGGCCATTTTTTGGTTGCAGCCATCATTGTTGTTTGGTGTGCCCGGGCTGGGGATTCAAACCCGCCACCTTAGGTGTATGTGGCTGGCGCCTTAGCCACTTGATCCACAGGCGCCGAGCCGCCTGGCTTTTTTGTTGTTGTTGTTGTTGTTGTAGTTAGCATTGTTGTTTGGCAGGCCCAGTCTGGGTTCGAACCTGCTAGCTCCGGTATATGTCTGGCACTCTAGCCACAGGCACCAAGCCTTCTTTTTTATTTTTTAATGAAGGGGTTGTTTTCTATTTATATATTTATTTACTTATTTATTCATTTATTTATTTTTTTTAGACAGTCTCACTCTGCTGCCCAGGCTAGAATGCTGTGGTATCATAGCTCACAGCAAGCTCAAACTGCTGGGCTCAAGCGATTCTCTTGTCTCAGCCTCCCAAGTAGCTAGGACTAGAGGTGCCCACCACAACGCCTGGCTATTTTTAGAGACAGGGTCTCGCTCTTGTTCAGGCTGGTCTTCAACTCCTGAGCTCAAGCAGTCCTCCTG
>NW_003856428.1:0-1543 GCF_000181295.1 Otolemur garnettii | reverse complement strand
TCTCTACAAAAAAAAAAAGTAATAAGACTAGAAGAACAATTTTTAAAAGATCTGTAAAACCATGAGTTGGTTTGTTGAAAAGATAAATAAAATTGACAGACCTTTAACTAGACAAAAAAATTTGAAAGTAGACTCAAATAAGATCAGAAATGAGGAGACATTAAAATTGACATCACAGAAATACAAAAGATCATAAGTGACTATTATGAACAATTATATGCCAACAAACTAGCTAATCTAAAAGAAATGAATAAAATCCTACACATAAACAACCTATGAAGATTAAATTGTAAAAAAGAGAAAACATGAACAGACCAATGACAAGTAACGAGATTGAATCAGTAATAAAAAATTTCCCATCAAAGAAAAGCCTGAAAAACCTGAAGGCTGCACTGCTTAATTCCACTGAACAATGAAAGAAAATCTAATTCGGTCCATCTCAAACTCTTTCAAAAAACTATCATGAGGCCAAACAATGACACTGTAAGAAAAGACAATTATAGGCTTGTAAGGGTTAACAGAAATATTAAACTACATTGTAAGAGGAAGTGCTAGCCTAATTCAACCCCCACGTGAAAAGGCCTGGATGAAAAGACCAGTACTGGTAAGAAAACTGGATAGAACTAGCTACATTGTACAAGACTTAGACAGAAACGCAGAGCACAGCACAGGGCCCCTCCCGTCAGAACAGCATAACAGCATAACCCCTCTGCCCTCCCCTCACCTTTTAAACTTATCATAGGCCAAAGACTACATCCCTAGCCTTATATAGATTCAGCTTCATGAAGTAACCACGCCCCCTCAACTAACCCTATATAAGATTGTAGCGATCCCTAATAAACAGCTTCGGCTCAGCCTTCTCCCTATACTGTATGAGTGGTTGTGTGATTGTGTCCACCCTTTCCTTCTCCCTCTCATACACCGATCACGAACTCCCCGACACCGCCCGCCGGTCGGGCAGTGTTATAGGCTAATATCCCTGATGACCACAAATGAAAAAATACACAATAAAATACCTACAGGCCACACTCAACAGCACATTAGAAGGATAATGCACCATGATCAAATTACATTTATTCCTCAGATGCAAAGATTATTCAACATAACTCAAATCAGTAAATTAATATACCACATTATCAAAATGAAGGACCAAGACCATAACATCAACTCACTAGATATAGAAAAGGCGGCATTTGACAAAATTTAATATCCTTTCAAAATCTCAACAAATTAGGTATAGAAAAAATGTCCTCAGCATAATAAGGCCATGTCCAATAAGCCCATGGTGAACATCATACTCAGTGGTGAAGAGTTGAAAGTTTTTCCTCTTAAATCAGGAAAAAGACAAAATGCCCATTCTCACCACTTCTATTCAACATAAAATTGGAAGTCATAGGCAGAAAAACTAGGCAAAGTCAAGTAACAAAGGCTTCCAAACAGGAAATAAAGAAGTTAAATCATCTCTGTTTCAGACAACATGATCTCACATACAAAAAGCCCTAAAGATTCCACCAAAAAAATCTGTTAGAACTAATAAACCTGA
>NW_003856427.1:0-1543 GCF_000181295.1 Otolemur garnettii | reverse complement strand
TGAGAATTCCATATTCTTCAATGAGTCAATTGTATCATTTTCAATGTTCAGCATGATCATTACAGCATGAAAGATCACATCTTGATTATTTATTATGCATCCGTGCTCATTTCCCTTCTTCACATTACACTCCTCAATAGAGTTTGCAATTTTGGATCCAATTTATATTAATTTTTTTGTATTGTCTTGCCTAGGTCAATCCCATTCACTGCTAAAGGTGGTCTATGCAATGCAATCTGTTTGGAACTATTCTGCATTTTCCCAAAGTTGGCATTGGCCTTTATATTCTCATTTAATACATATATTAAATAGGAAACATATGTTTTCAATAATTTCAGCTAAATGCCCCACTTTTCTGTAAAATATTTTCTGTATATACTTTTTTCATGTATTCAAACTCAGCTTATAAAGCTCTCCATCCACCATCACCTCATTTTATATATAAATCTGGAACTTGCATTTGCTGGTTCCTTGTGCTGAATTTCCCGTCTTCTGTATCTTTCTCTTGGTTCATGGTGGTGTTTGATGAGGCACTCCTTACATAATTCAAAAAAGTGCATGTAGAGGTGGTATGTTTTTAGACTTTGACATAGGAAAGTAACTTTCAAAATTGGGAGCCACTTGAAGTCCTAGCGAATCCTTAGCTTTCCACAAGAAGGAATTCAGGAGTGAGCTGACAGTATAAAGTGAAAGTGAGATTTGTTCAGAAAGTATAGAAAGTCTATTCCACAGTCAGAGCAGAGACTTGCTCTTCCTGGAGAAGTGAACTGGGCCCTTGGTTCCTACCACCCTTTTATTTAAGCAATGGCTTAATTACAGGCTAAACAGGGGAGGAATATACTTGGAAGCACGGAAGGAGTGGTGTTTTCCTGGAATCAGGGTGACCCCTTCCTTTGTCTCCCCATCCTGGTTCTAACCAGTTGGACCTACTGCCTCCATCCTCCTGATTAGGGTAATTTCAGACTTTGTTCCAAGACTTCCCGATTGAGGCAACGCTGCAGCAATGCCCAAAGCAGTACCTAATGTAGTACCTGCCAGTTCTCTGTCTCATTTTGGCATTAAATGTTTTCATTGTCATGTCTTCCCCATTATTTTTATTTATTTACTTTTGGGTTTCTTTTTTTTTCTTTTGGCCGGGGCTGGGTTTGAACCCACCACCTCTGGCATATAGAGCCGGCGCCCTACTCCTTTGAGCCACAGGCACCGCCCTCATCACCATTATTTTAAGGTTTGACTGGCTAACATTAAAAACTTTACCTCTGAATTTTGAAACATTAGTCTTTTTATACAGTGAGGTTAACATTTCTTGGGAGTATTTTAAAATATTTATATCACAAACCCCCAGAAAAGATCTCTCTGGAATGAAAAAAATGACTCTTCCCTGTCTTACTGCCAACCGCACCCGCTCCTGTTCTGGTTTCTCAGGCAGACTCGGGTAGGTGGAAACATTCAGAATCTAAGTTGAATCTCAGTGTATTTGTATTTATTTCATTTAATGTCCTTCCCAGCCCTCTCTGGCCTACTCTGGACTTTGTCATATTTT
>NW_003856426.1:0-1544 GCF_000181295.1 Otolemur garnettii | reverse complement strand
ATCTCTGGTTTTGGGATTTTGTGATATGGGCTAATCTTACTGGAGTTAGGTGATATCTCAAAGTAGTTTTGATTTGCATTTCTCTGAGGATTAAGTATGATGAGCATTTTTTCATATATCTGTAGGCCATGCACCTATATTCTTTAGAGAATTTTCTTTTCAAGTCCCTTGCCTACCCAGAGATGGGATCACTTGTTTTTTTCTTGCTAGTACGTTTGAATTCTCTATGGATTCTGGCTATCAAAACTTTGTTGGAGACATAACCTACAAACATCTTTTCCCATTCTGAGGGCTGTCTACTTGCTTTACTTACTGTGTTCTTGGCTGTGCAGAAGTTTTCCAGTTTTATCAGGCCCCAATAATGTATTTTGGCATTACTTCAATTGCCCGAGGGGTCCTCCTCATAAAATTTTCGCCCAAGCTGATTTCTTCAAGTGTTTTCCCTACACTTTTTCATAGTTTCATGTCTTAAGTTTAAATCTTTCATCCAGTGAGAGTCCATCTTAGTTAATGGTGAAAGGTGTGGGTCTAGTTTCAATCTTCTACAGGTCGCCAACCAGTTAGTCCAGCACCATTTGTTAAATAGGGAATCTTTTCCCCACTCAATGTTTTTAATTAGCTTCTCAAAGATCAGGTAACGATAGGTAGCTGGATTCATCTATTGGCTCTCTGTTCTGTTTCATACATCTACCTCTCTGTTTTTGTGCCAGTACCATGCTGTTTTGATCACTATGGATTTATAGTATTGTCTGAGGTCTGGTAGGGTGATTTCTCCTGCTTTATTTTTATTTCTGAGTAATGTTTTTGCTATTTGAGGTTTTTTCTGATTCCATATAAAGTGAAGTATTATTTTTTCTAGATCTTTAAAGTACTACAGTGGAGCTTTAGTAGGGATTGCATTAAAATTACATATCACTTTGGATAATATGGACATTTTAACAATGTTGATTCTTCCCAGCCATGAGTATGGTATGTTTTTCCATTTGTTAACATTGTCAGCTATTTCTTTTCTTAGAGTTTTATAGTTCTCTTTATAGAGATCTTTCACCTCCTTTGTTAGGTAAACTCCCCAAAATTTCATCTTCTTTGGTACTACTGTGAACGGAATAGAGTCCTTAACTGGTTTTTCAGCTTGGCTACTATTGGTATATATAAAGGCTACCGATTTATGAGTGTTGATTTTGTAACCTGAGACACTGCTGTATTCCTTGATCACTTCTAAGAGTTTAGTAGTAAAATCCCTGCTATCTTCCAGATATACAATCATATCTTCTGCAAAGAGTAAAAGTTTAATCTCCTCTGACTTTTTATGGATACCCCTGATTGCTTTTTCTTCCCTGATTACAATGGATAAAACTTCCATTACAATGTTAGAGAGCAATGGAGACAATGGGGAACCTTGCCTCATTCCTGATCTGAGTGGAAATGATTTTGACTTAATTCCATTCAATACAATATTGGCTGTGGGTTTGCTGTAGATGGCCTCTATCAGTTTAAGAAATGTCCCTTCTATACCAATTTTCTTAAGTGTTCTGATCATGAAG
>NW_003856425.1:0-1545 GCF_000181295.1 Otolemur garnettii | reverse complement strand
AAAAAAAAAAATTTAACATCTGAGTGTAATGTAGAGAGGATAAGAAATCCATAAAAGTTCTAGAATAATTGAGCATGGTTTCTAGATAAATAAGTGTTGTTCTATGCATAGAATTAGTGTTCTAGGAAACAAGTAGAATGTGGTTGTCTTTATCTTCACTAAACTCTTCCTATTTTTCATTGTTCTATTGCCCACCTCTATCTATTCAGCACCATTCTTAAAAAAAAAAAAAAAAGCAGAAAGGAATTTTAAAAATATCCACCCTGTTGCACTTCAAGGGGCAAAGTTTTATAGTAAAACTTTATTCTGCTTGTAATAATTTCAGAATAATAGACATAATTTTATGATAACAGAAATGACCATCTTTGACTAAAGGTACTAAGGAAAAGATGAATATAAAGTAATCCTTTGAGAGATGGAAGAAGTTGACAGAAACCTGTCTATCTACTTCTCACTGTCACATTCAATGTCAATGGAAAAAGCATATTTTAATATTTGCTTTTTATATCATTACAGAAGACATAGTCTTATATATTTAATTTTTTAATATTTGGGAAACAATTGCCCAGTCTGTGAATTCATTGTGTTATTATTATTAAATAAAGTATGTAGGATTGCAAAGACATTCTATTAGGAAGGACAATGGATAGTACGTGAACAAGTTGGTGCTGGACTAAAAATAGTATACCATATTGAAAAAGGATAGCAAAGATGGCTTAATATAAAAACTGACCATCCCCTAAGAAAGACCACAAAAATTTTGGTGAGACAATGCAAGAATTCAAAAGAAAATGATTTTATCATTAAAATCAGCAAGTAGGCAGACTTAGATGTACCTGCATCCAATTCTCTGGCTTATCTCCTGTTAGGTGAAGCCTCCTTGCTCCTATAGTTGCTACACTATATACTCCATATAACATCTAGCCTAATGAAGGAGTTTACTTCTGCAATTACACCCCTTTTCTCCTCTGCATCTTTAACTTGTTTCTCTTTTTGACACTGAAAAAACAAGCAAAACCTGTGATAATATCTCCCATTCTTAATCAAGCTTTCCCTACATCCTGACACCTTTCCACCTACAATGCAATTTATCTTCCATCTTTATTGCAAACATTCTTAAAAAATGGTCTATCTTTATTGCCTTCACTTCCTTCCTTGTGAGTTTCTTTTCCACATATACTATAAAGGTTTCTTTATTCTCCACTCCACTTCTGTCAAGGTCATCTATGACTCCATTCCACCTGCTTCAAGATTCAATTATTGCTCCTGCATCTCATTTTACCTCTCAGAAATATGACCCTATTGATCATACTCCTCTTTTCTCAAGACTTTAATCATACATCTTGGGACCTGACATTCTCTCTTTAGTTTCACAAACGTTCCTACTTCTGTCTTGCAACCACAACCTTATATTGTTAAAGCTGCAGAGGAATTTTGTTGAGTCTTGATCCAGCTGCTTGTGGCACAATGATCCAATTATGGAGACAAGGTAGATTGCCAGATGGAAAAGGAATTTTTAATATGACAGACATCTCACGAGTAGAA
>NW_003856424.1:0-1545 GCF_000181295.1 Otolemur garnettii | reverse complement strand
ATTCTATCTTCTGCCTCATCCATCCTCTGACGAAGGGATTCAACGGTGCTCTTCAAATCTGCAACCTCTTGTTTCAGAGTATCGTAATCCTTGATCATTTTATCTTTGAAATCATTAAATTCCTGGGACAGCTTTTGAATGATTTGAAATTCTAGCTCCCTCTTTTCCTCAACCCTGTTGATCTTACTCCCTATCCAGATTCTGAACTCAATTTCTGACATTTCAGATATCTGTTTATGTAGTGGGTCTTCCATTGTGTCTACTCCATCCTTCTTTGGGGACGTTAATCTACTCTGGTTATTCTGGTTGCCAGAGTTTTTCCGCTGATTCCGTCCCATGTTGAATTTGCACCTTTCGGAAACCGTCCCTAAAACTGTTCTGCCAGTGAATTCTTCTAGTTTTCTCCTGGGTACAACCCGGCAAGACCCTGGAAGGCGGGGCCCGCAGGTGGGGTGATGCAGCCCACCCCTACAGGAGTCAGTGTAGCCGTCAAGGCCCTGGGAGGTAGGCGCAACCTGCCCCAGTGGAGGTCAGTTGTCCTTGCTGGCTACCAAAGCCCCAGAGACAGGTGCACTGCTGGCGGGATGGCGCGACCCTCCCAGGCAGGAGCTGCTGGTGACAGCAAGCTGGCAAGGCCCAGTGAGAAGGGCACGCGACCTGCCCCTGGCGGGATGGCACAGCTCTCTCTGGTGGGAGATCACAGTGACTGCACGCTAGGAGGTCCTAGGAGGCAGGCGCACATCTGCGCGACCTGCCCCAGCAGAAGTCAGCTGCTGTCGCAATTCGCCAAGCCCCAGAGGCGGCAGCGTGCCGCTGGCTGGATGGCGCAACCCTTCCTCGCTGGAGCTGCTGGCGACTGCCAGCTGACAAGACCCTGGGAGGTGGGCGCAAGACTGCCCTCCCTGGTCACCAAAGCCCTGGAGGCTGGAGCGCGACCCCCTTAGGCAGGGGCTGGTGGTGATCCAGGGCCAGGGAGCCCCAGGAGGCAAGCACGTGGTTGCTCGACCTGCCCTAGCAGAAGTCAATTGCCTTCGCCAGTCACCAAAGCCCTGGAGGCAAGCAAGCAGCTTGCCGGACTGCGCGACCTTCCCCGGCAGGAGTCAATGGAAGCCGCCGGCCAGCAGGGCTCCGGGAGGTGGGCGAGGCTCAGTGACCCGACCCAGCAGAAGTCTATCACTGTCAAGGGCCACCAAAGCCCCAGAGGCGGATGCCTGGTGGGGTGTGCAGCCCTCCTTGTTCGGTGTCAGTCCCGGTTACCGGCACCAAGGTCTGGGGAAGTGCAGATAGCAGCCAGGGAGACAGCTGAGCACAGAATGCACTGACTGAGGGGGGTGCGTCTGCACACAGAAACTGTGGATCAAGGAGTTCTCCCGGTGAAGGACTGGGACAGGGGGTTGGTCTTGAAAGGGTGGGTGGATGTCGTTCCTGGCTCTCCTCTCCCTGTCCCAGCCGGCAAGGGGAGGGAGAGTGGACTGGAAACTCAAAATGGCAGAGCTAACACCACTTCCACTTTTCTGCCTGGGGGAGGGTGTTCCGAGTCTCAAC
>NW_003856423.1:0-1545 GCF_000181295.1 Otolemur garnettii | reverse complement strand
TGTTTGGATTTATTCTTACTGTCTTAATTTGTGTTTTCTTACTACACTTTCCAGTTGCCTTTAACTGGGGTAATCAGTGTTTCATTTTTTCCATTTCTACCTTGCATAAGTTTGGAGATGTATACATTTTACATCTAATACTTAAACACTTAACATTGTCTAGGATTAATAATCACCTAGAAATAATCTAGGATTAATACATTTTGACTGGAGTTCTCGCTATCCTCTGGTTTCCTCCGTCCCACTGAGAAGACAAGCATCTCATTACCCTGTTAGTTTCCCTCCCACAATTTCCACCTGTCTCCATGGGATTTTTAAATTTAAAACTCATATTTAATTCTTATTTTAATGTATAATAAGGCTTACTTCTTATTTTTAACTCATTCTTTACGTATCTCACATCTTCCTCCTAGAACTCCTAGAACTGTCCCTCTCAGTCTCCCGTAATTCTTCATAATGACCCTTCAAGGAAGAGTATTGGATAGTAAATTTTATCAGATTTTACACATCATCAAATATCTTCATTTTAAAGCAAGGATTAGAAAACTTGTTAAAATGGGCCACATTTCTTTAGGCTTCTAGCTATATGATCTCAGTTGCAACTATTCAATTTTCCTAAGGTGGTACAAAAGCAGCACAGACGATGTGTACATACAGGTGTCACTGTGTTCCAATATTCATTGCTAGCAATGAAAATAATTTTATGGTTGGGGGTCACCACAACACGAGGAACTGTATTAAAGGGTCGTGGCATTAGGAAGGTTGAGAACCACTGCAATAAAGTTTCATTTGTATAAACAGGGGGCTGGTTTATTGGCCATAGTTTGTTGACCTCAGTTTTTATTTTTTTATTTTTATTTTTATTTATTTTTTTGAGACAGGGTCTCTTGGTAGAGAGACTGTGACCTGACAGCTCACAGAAACCTCCAACTCTCTGGTTTAAGCAATTCTTTTGCCTCAGCCTCCCAAGTAACTGGGACTACAGGCACCTGCCATAACGGTTGGCTGTTTTTTGGTTGCAGTTGTTTAGCTATTGTTTAGCTGTCCTGGGCTGGGTTCGAACCTGTCATCCTTGGTGTATGTTGCTGGTGCTGTAACCACTGTGCTATGGGTGCTGAGCCTGACTACAGTTTTTAAAGGATAGTTTGTGTAGATATAAAATTTTAAGGTCAAACTTATTTTCCTTTAGATATTGAAGATAATTGCTCTAAGGTCTTCCCATGTGTGCTGTTGTTGTCAGAAAGCTTGGGGTCAATCTAATTCTTTTTCCTTAGTAGATAAACCAGTTTATTCCTTTCTGGGGGATTTTTCAGATTTTACACTTGATCTTACTCAAAAGACTGAGAAGCGATTTTAAAAAAGACTTCCTATTTATTTTAATGATGACATTTCTTCATGTTTTTTCAACTGTCAGCCTCTCTAAATGTACATTGAAAACAATCTTTTGATAAAGCAAAGCTAAGTTTCTTAAACTTATTATAGTAAGGAAAACTATCACTTTGAGAGGATCTTAGCAATGTGTCAGGGGGTTAAAGTCAGGAGAGG
>NW_003856422.1:0-1545 GCF_000181295.1 Otolemur garnettii | reverse complement strand
GGTTCGAATCCAGCCCAGGCCTGCCAAACAACAATGATGGCTGCAACCAAAAAAAATAGTCAGGCATTGTGGTAGGCACCTGTGGTCCCAGCTACTAGGGAGGCTGAGGCAACAGACTCACTTGAGCCCAGGAGTTAGAAGTTGCTGTGAGCTGTGACACCACAGCACTCTACCCAGGGGGATAGCTTGAGGCTCTGTCTCAAAAAAAAAAAACAAATGATAATAAGAAGAAAGCAAAACCCTACTGCTTTGAGGTTTGTACTCCTTTAACTACTGTCATCCTGATAAGACCAGCAGACAAATATAGGAAGCAAGCCAGTAAGAAGCCAAAGTAACTTTTTTTTTTGTAGAGACAGAGTCTCCTTTTATCACCCTCGGTAGAGTGCCGCAGCATCACATAGCTCACAGCAACCTCCAACTCTTGGGCTTAGGCGATTCTCTTGCCTCAGCCTCCTGAGTAGCTGGGACTGCAGGCGCCTGCCACAATGCCTGGCTATTTTGTTGTTGCTCTTGCAATTTGGCCAGGGGCCGGGTTTGAACCCTCCACCCTCGGTATATGGGGCCAGCGCCCTACCCACTGAGCCACAGGTGCCACCAGCCAAAGTAATTTTTCTACCTAGTTGTTCAGACAAAAGTCCAGGCAATTGAGTGGGGCAATAGCTCAGCTGGCAATTTCATGGAAGAAGGCACCAGTTTTTTTTTTTTTGTTTTGTTTTTGAGACAGAGCCTCAAGTTGTCCCCCTGGGTAGAGTGCTGTGGCATCAAAGCTCACAGCAACCTCCAACTCCTGGGCTCAAGCGAGTCTCCTGCCTCCACCTCCCAAGTAGCTGGGATTACAGGCGCCTGCCACAATGCCCGGCTACCTGCAAGAGTCATTTTCTCCATTGTTTGTATGTAACAACCATGCTCTATTTGTGCATGCTTGTATCCTCTTGGTTCCTAAGTACGTCTGGCCTGAGACAGCCTAGTGTATACTGTAAACTGCCTGTCGCTCACTATTTATAACTTTGCATTTGCGTCACATTGCCCAGTCCTTGTGGAACGTGACATTGATGCTGTGTCTCTAGGAGAACAATGTGGACTGTGTCCCTGGAGCTCTCTTTAAATTGTAGTTCTGAATACATTTGGAGTGCAATCGCAACCTTCACACAAAATACTTAATCTCGTGGCATGCTCTGGATGTAAGTGTATATAAAAATTTGTAAGTGCATATAAAAATTGAGTCTATTTCTCTAGTTTTATGTATTTTTTCCCAGACATAAGGTCTTTGGGGCAAGGGCCATGTGTTTTGTTTGATTTCCTGAAGTCACAGACCCCAGTTCAATGCTATGTGCGCGTTAATCGAAGTTAACCATTTAAGCACTCACTAATACTTTTGAGAATCATTTGATGACTGCCAGAGCAACTGAACCCATAATTTTGTAATATACCATCTTTATTTAAAAAATAATAATAATAAAGCAAGGGCTGGGCACAATGGCTCATGCCTGTAATCCTAGCACTTTGGGAGGCTGAGGCAGGTGGATTGCTTGAGCTCAGCAGTTT
>NW_003856421.1:0-1545 GCF_000181295.1 Otolemur garnettii | reverse complement strand
TCATAGTTTCTATTTGTCCATCTTGGTCTGCCCAGCCTTTAACTTATTACAGGCAGGCAAAACACAGGCAAGAGTTATGACTATCTCAGATCCCCCACTCTTTTGCTTGAATAATTGAGATTTGAGGCATATGGTATATCATATCCCATAACTTCCCTGCAGGATTAAACTATGTGTCACAATGGCTGGACCTTTTATAGTGATCTTCACTTTCCTGTTTGCCACTTTCCCTCTTCCCTACCACTATCTTTCCTCTTCCCATATAACTTATTTGTTGTCTTAGTTCTGTTATCCCAGAAGCATACCCTAATAATGACACAATCAATGCAAATGAATGCTTAGATTAATACATGGTTATCAGTCTGGTCAATATCAAAATGAAGGGGAAATCCTCTGAGCTGTAAGATGAGAACAATAGTAAATTAATAAAGGAAAAATCAACAAACTAACAGCTGACTTCTCAGAAGGAACAGGGATCACATTTTTAGTCACCTTAGCCAGAATATTTGCCAGCCAAGAATTTTATATCCTGCCAAACTAAGTTTCATAAATGAAGGAGAATTAAAGTCTTTCCTAGACACTAAGGGAACATGTCACCACTAGACCTGCCCTATAGAAAATACTCAAAAATGTTCTATATATGGAACAGATCAATTGGTACCCACTAGTGTAAAAAGACCCAAAACTAAAACTCACAACTCTTACAAAACAGTAGCACAAAACAAAAAAGTATCAGTCAACATAAAGAGAACAGTATCTCACATATTAATGCTAACACTGATCATAAACAGTTCTAATGCTCGACTTAAAATGTATAGATTGAATGGATGAAAAAACATACCCTAAATATATGCTGTCTCTAATAAACCATGTAATTTGCAAGGACTTTTATAGAATCAAAGTAAAATGACATAAAAAATATTTCATACACATCGAAGCCAGAAGAAAGCAAGAGTAGCTATTCCTATATTAGATAAAATAGACTTTGCATTAACATTGGTTTAAAAAACAATTGATGATAAAGGGAGCAACTCAGCAAGAAGTCATAACAATCCTAAGTATATATGTAGCTAACACAGGAGCTCCCAGATTCATAAAACAAATTCTACTAGATATAAACAAAGAAATAAACAATAGCATCATAATATCCAGTGACTTTAGCATTCTACTGACAACTAGACAGCTTCCATCAAGGCAGAAAGTCAAGGAATAAATTATATATTTAAATCAGATTCTATAAAAAGGGATCTAACAAATATTTACAGAACAGTTTACCCCCTCAAATGCAGAATATTCATTCTTCTCATCAGCCCATGGGCTGTTTCCCAAGACAGATAATATGTTAGCTCTCAAAACAAGTCTCAGTAAATTTAGAAAAATTGAAATCATACTGTATATCTTCTCAGACCATAGTGGAATGAAACTAGAAGTCAATTCTAAGAGAAATTCTAAAATTTATACAAAGTCACAGAAATTAAACAACCTAGTGGCTGAATGATCCTTGGGTCAATGATGAAATTAGGATTAAAATAAAAAGATTTTGAA
>NW_003856420.1:0-1545 GCF_000181295.1 Otolemur garnettii | reverse complement strand
TTATTTATTTATTTATTTATTTATTTTTTGAGACTTGTTTGGTGGCTGGGGCTAGATTCGAACCCCCCACCTTAGGTGTATGTGGCTGGTGCCTTAGCCACTTGAGCCAAAGGCGCTGAGCCCACATTTTCGTTTTTCACTGAACCCCACAAATTATGTAGTTAGTTCTCCTCCAACTTCTGTGGGTTTTCCCCTCTTTTCTTTTTTCTCTTCCTCTGTATTTTCCCCTCTTTTCTTCCTATTTTCCTTCCTCAGTTTCTTCTCACTCTTTTATGTCTAAGGTTAAATATGCTGGTAAGGGACAGCCAAGAGATTGAGTATTTTATCTCTTTTGGGAAGGTATTTATGCAAAAGTATACATGTGAGTGTGATTATTATATATTATTACAAAAGGAAAAACTGCAAAATCCACGTAGGAAGCAATGTAATTTGAGTCTGCAACACAGCAGGTGCTCAATAAGTCCTACTTTTAAAAAGTAATTCAGAGCTCCGCACCTGTGGCTCAAGTGGCTAAGGCGCCAGCCGCATACACCTAAGGTGGCAGGTTCGAATCCAGCCCCGACTCGCCAAAACAACAATGACAGTTGCAACCAAAAAATAGCTGGGCGTTGTGGCGGGCACCTGTATTCCCAGCTACTTGGGAGGCTAAGGCAAGAGAATCACTTAAGCCCAGGAGTTTGAGGTTGTTGTGAGCTGTGACACCACTGCACTCTACCCAGGGTGACAACTTGAGGCTCTGTCTCAAAAAAAAAAAAAAAAAAAGGCAGCAAACTGGCTGGGCTCCGTGGCTCAGGCCTGTAATCCTAGCACTCTGGGAGGCAGAGGCAGGGGGAAGCACCCCCAGTCTCTACTGAAAATAGAAGAACGGAGAAAAACGAAGGCAAGAGGATCTCTTGAGCCCAAGCAAGGGATTGAGGTTGCTGTGCGCTATGACACCATGGCACACGAACCAGGGTGACAGCTGGAGACTCTATCTAAAATAAATAAATAAAAAGCAGCAAACTCTTATGTTCATGGAAGTTAGGTAACAGCTCCAGATTAAAAGAGCAAGACCATATTGCAATTTATTTTTATTTTATTTTTTTTCAGAGACAGAGTGTCACTTTATTGCTCTTGGTACAGTGCCATAGCATCACAGCTCACAGCAACCTCCAATTCCTAGGCTTAGGCAATTCTCTTGCCTCAGCCTCCCAAATAGCAGGGACTACAGGCTCCTGCCACAAAGCCCAGCTATTTTTTTGTTGCAGTTAGGCTGGGGCCAGGTTTGAACCCACCACTCTCGATACATAGCCACTGAGCCATGGGTGCCACCCCCATTTTGCCATTTAGAGTAATTTGTTTTTTTAATTTTTGAGACAGAGGCTCACTATGTTGCCCTTGGTAGAGTGCTGTGACATCACAGGCGCCGAACCTTATAGTAATTTTTTTAAAAAGAATCCCACTGTTTTGTTTTTTTTTTCTAGAGACAGAGTCTCACCTTATTGTCCTGGGTAGAGTGCCGTGACGTCACAGCTCACAGCAACCTCCAACTCCTGGACTTAGGCG
>NW_003856419.1:0-1546 GCF_000181295.1 Otolemur garnettii | reverse complement strand
GTTTGGCGGGTCCGGGCTGGGGATTCGAACCCGCCACCTTAGGTGTACGTGGCTGGCGCCTTAGCCGGTTGAGCTATAGGCGCCGAGCCTTTTTCACAGTTTTTGGCCAGGGCCAGGTTTGAACCCACCACCTCTGGTATATGGGGCCAGTGCCTTGCTCCTTTGAGCCACGGCTCCACCCAGGCCTACTATTTTAAAAACAAAAGTAAATATAACCAAATATTGAGGAAGGTGTCAGAGAATGAGAGCCAGAGGAAAACTTGGCTAGGATACTTTTTAATACTCATATTTATTGACTACCTGGCATACAGCACTGCACCCAAGTATATACTTGTTGAAAAGAGTTTTCTCCCTGCTTATTTAGATAATGATTGAATCATGATTTTCAATATAAAGATATAAATTAAAACTTGTTAAAATGGCCTGACCATGGCTCGGCGCCTGTGGCCAGGCATTGTGGTGGGCACCTGTAGTCACAGCTACTTGGGAGGTGGAGGCAGGAGAATCACTTGAGCCCAGGAGTTGGAGGTTGCTGTGAGCTGTGATGCCACATCACTCTACCCAGGGCAACAGCTTGAGGCTCCTGTCTCAAAAAAAAAAAAAAAAGGATTTAGCTTAGAAACTGTTCTTCCCAGATGCAGAAGGGGCTGAACCTGTCTTCTAGGATCTAGATAGATCAATAGGAGGTAAACTCTCATCTTGAGTGAATAATTGGGGGTAGGATTAAATAAAGATTGGGAACTTTCCAAACCGAAAGACTAGAGTGACATGAAAAATTGAAATAATTTTCTACTTATTGGGTTTATCTAAGTATGATAGTTTTGGCCAAAATATCCACTTTGGAAACTTGCCAAACACTGATCACCTGAATTTGGATCTGAATGACTATCTAGACTGTGACTTTTCTGTGGAGACTGAGAGTTAGAGAAGATTTTAAGAGGGCTCCTTCACTATTTACTTTTTCCTCTGAGGAAGAAGCAATTTGTTAGATCTCCTTCAGCCGCTGAATGTCTGCCTCACCACTGAGTGTGGAGAGAGAGATGGGGGATTGTGGGGCGGAGAAGAGGAATGGGGGCAGAACTAAGCTGGAGAAGTCAATGGAGAATCTGGGATATGCCAGGGTCAGCAGGCAGAGGGGATGAGGGGGCCCTAGAAACCACCTTCTGCAAAGTGGGGGCATACAACTGTGAGCACATTCCAAGAAGAGGTGCAGTGGGTGAGCCAGCAAGTGCTTGCCAGAGACTTGAGGAAAAGGTGGGTAGGGGAATTCAACTGGGCTGTTTAGGGAGACTCAGAAGATGAGCCTATGTTCTGATGTCTCAGCAACCAGATAAAAGCCAACTAAAGGAAACTTTTGAAGTCTAGTATACTATGTCAAAGACAAAGTTTGGTGGATCTTTTTATATGAAATAGGCCTACTATTTTATTTTATTTTTTAATTTTTTAAAAAGTTAATATGGGCTCGGCGCCTATAGCTCAACCGGCTAAGGCGCCAGCCATGTACACCTAAGGTGGCGGGTTCGAATCCCCAGCCCGGACCCGCCAA
>NW_003856418.1:0-1546 GCF_000181295.1 Otolemur garnettii | reverse complement strand
TTGGCGGGTCCGGGCTGGGGATTCGAACCCGCCACCTTAGGTGTACATGGCTGGCGCCTTAGCCGGTTGAGCTATAGGCGCCGAGCCCATATTAACTTTTTAAAAAATTAAAAAATAAAATAAAATAGTAGGCCTATTTCATATAAAAAGATCCACCAAACTTTGTCTTTGACATAGTATACTAGACTTCAAAAGTTTCCTTTAGTTGGCTTTTATCTGGTTGCTGAGACATCAGAACATAGGCTCATCTTCTGAGTCTCCCTAAACAGCCCAGTTGAATTCCCCTACCCACCTTTTCCTCAAGTCTCTGGCAAGCACTTGCTGGCTCACCCACTGCACCTCTTCTTGGAATGTGCTCACAGTTGTATGCCCCCACTTTGCAGAAGGTGGTTTCTAGGGCCCCCTCATCCCCTCTGCCTGCTGACCCTGGCATATCCCAGATTCTCCATTGACTTCTCCAGCTTAGTTCTGCCCCCATTCCTCTTCTCCGCCCCACAATCCCCCATCTCTCTCTCCACACTCAGTGGTGAGGCAGACATTCAGCGGCTGAAGGAGATCTAACAAATTGCTTCTTCCTCAGAGGAAAAAGTAAATAGTGAAGGAGCCCTCTTAAAATCTTCTCTAACTCTCAGTCTCCACAGAAAAGTCACAGTCTAGATAGTCATTCAGATCCAAATTCAGGTGATCAGTGTTTGGCAAGTTTCCAAAGTGGATATTTTGGCCAAAACTATCATACTTAGATAAACCCAATAAGTAGAAAATTATTTCAATTTTTCATGTCACTCTAGTCTTTCGGTTTGGAAAGTTCCCAATCTTTATTTAATCCTACCCCCAATTATTCACTCAAGATGAGAGTTTACCTCCTATTGATCTATCTAGATCCTAGAAGACAGGTTCAGCCCCTTCTGCATCTGGGAAGAACAGTTTCTAAGCTAAATCCTTTTTTTTTTTTTTTTGAGACAGGAGCCTCAAGCTGTTGCCCTGGGTAGAGTGATGTGGCATCACAGCTCACAGCAACCTCCAACTCCTGGGCTCAAGTGATTCTCCTGCCTCCACCTCCCAAGTAGCTGTGACTACAGGTGCCCACCACAATGCCTGGCCACAGGCGCCGAGCCATGGTCAGGCCATTTTAACAAGTTTTAATTTATATCTTTATATTGAAAATCATGATTCAATCATTATCTAAATAAGCAGGGAGAAAACTCTTTTCAACAAGTATATACTTGGGTGCAGTGCTGTATGCCAGGTAGTCAATAAATATGAGTATTAAAAAGTATCCTAGCCAAGTTTTCCTCTGGCTCTCATTCTCTGACACCTTCCTCAATATTTGGTTATATTTACTTTTGTTTTTAAAATAGTAGGCCTGGGTGGAGCCGTGGCTCAAAGGAGCAAGGCACTGGCCCCATATACCAGAGGTGGTGGGTTCAAACCTGGCCCTGGCCAAAAACTGTGAAAAAGGCTCGGCGCCTATAGCTCAACCGGCTAAGGCGCCAGCCACGTACACCTAAGGTGGCGGGTTCGAATCCCCAGCCCGGACCCGCCAAAC
>NW_003856417.1:0-1547 GCF_000181295.1 Otolemur garnettii | reverse complement strand
GATAAACCTCAGAAGTGATCCCTCCAATCCCCCTCCCTCCACCCATTCCCCCTCAAATCTATTTAAAAATTAATGGGAAAAATTCGAATGAAAGAATGGGCTCACTAGTAGGCAGAAAAAAGAAGTGTTTCAAAGTCATGTTCTTTTGTTCCATATGATGGCGGGCTGGGCCGTGGTACTGTCTCCTACATTCCCTGCTAACCAGGGGGCTTTCTGGCTGGGGGGCTGGGTCAGGGCCAGGATGTTACCCTCAATCACTGAGTGAACAGTTTTCTACTGAAGCACAGAGTCCTGAAACAGAACTACTGCAAATGATATTTTTTGGTGAACTGAATCTCCAAGGAGGGTTATTAGAGGCTTTAAGACAGTGAGCGACATCCTATAATTGTGACTTAAAAAGGACTCCGACCTCAAGTCTTGATTAATACTCAGCTTCTCTCCGGAAAAAGAGTCCTGAGTTTCTGACCGCACTAAGTATTGTGAACCATACATACATTTGTAAACTCGGATATTGTAACATCTGTTTGAAAAAGTCTGGACATAACTATTGCTCTATTTGGAAAAAAGAAGAAAGAGAGGCTGCACTTTGTTTCAGAACCGCTGCTGAGCTACTTGTGCCCCAGCCCACTGCGGTGTGATCCTCTCTTACCAGGGTTTGCCAGCCTGCAAGGAGGGCCAGCTCCTTCTCGCTGTGTTCCGGGTAGGGGACAATATAGAAAGCACTGTTTCTCCTCCTCATTCTTTTAAGAATTTTAGGAATAGAAATTTATTGCAGAAGAGCAAGATGAGAGTAAGTGACGTTTTCTCTCTTACGGCTGCTGCTTTAACTGTGGTTGCGGGTATTAGCTTTCCCGAGTTCCTTTTCTTCAAAGAAAGTCTGACGGCACTCCCAGCTCATAAATATTCTATGTGATAGCCATTCAAGATGAACTATTTGCATCAGTTTCTAAAATAAAAATATAATAATAATTGCTTTTCCTTGTTGCCATAAATTTAAATAATGTTTAAGCATCATTTTTCCAGTCAAGGTGACATTAGTGCTAAACCTGGGCTGGGCACTCCGTAAATATTAATGACATATCAGAACGGCTGATTTGTCAGTCAATATTGGTACAAAATTGGCCTAAATAATGGAATACAGGGCATCGTTGACCATCAAAACAAACTCAAAACGTGCCTAGATTGATTTAAAAAAATAAAAAGAATAAGAGCAGATTCGTATAATATCACTGCTATTTAAATGTTTTTGCATTGTTTGGTTGAAGGACCGTTCCTGGAATCATAACCTCCCATTTATTGTCATTAAAAGTGGCTTATTTTCTAGGAAGGATTTTAAGACAATGTAATTCAGTAATTGTTTCCGTTTTTATAGCACTCAGTACACTTGTAAGTAGGAAATAATATTAAAATAATAATGGCTCAGGAATTTCGCCTTTTAAAATTAACAAAAATGAAAGTTACAAACTGGGATTATAACCACAAGTAAATATCTAATTATCCATTCTAAACACATAGACAGGATAGATAAAATATATTTAAACATTTTT
>NW_003856416.1:0-1547 GCF_000181295.1 Otolemur garnettii | reverse complement strand
GAGTAGTGGGTCACACTTGTCTCCTGAGGATACCCTTATCAGCAAACTGGATCTGCTAGAGCTGCTACTGCAATCAAGTCACTTTTGTCACGTCCCAGATCATTAGAAAGAAATAGCAGTACACTGATTTTCCAAATTCATGTTTTTCTGCCTATATATTCTCCTCACCTTTAATCAAAAGCCTTCACAATTTAGCTGGGGCAGGATAATCTCTTGGTAGAGAAGGGTGGTGAACAGAGCACAAGGCTGTGATCCCTCCCCTCCCAATCCACCACTTCTTGGGTCCCCCACTTCATCCTGCTGGCCTCAGGTGGGTCTTTAACACTGGCACATGTTGGCCCTCCTTTAACTTCTCATATTCCCACTAGGACTTGATAAATGGATATTATGGTATATGTATTGAGAAGTTCTGGCATGAACCAGGGTGAGGTTTCACAAAAGGAGAGGAGGCCAGACCAGGGAAAAAGGACAATGGAGCCCAACGAGGTGTCAGCTCAACTTCCATACAGTTGCAAAAGGCTTTTATTAGCCTTATCAGTATACGGTAGCTGGAATGGGGCAGTGAGCCCAGAGTACCGCCTGGGGCTCTTCTCTAGTGGGCCAGGATATGGGTAGGGTGTTTCCAGGAACTCTGGCCTTCAGACACTCCAGGAATCTGGGGAGGGGGGGAACTGCCAGCTTCTGACCTGGTTTTCTAAAATGGCTGCACTCCTGTCAGGGTTATGAGAATTCTTTTCCCACGTACGCAGTATGTGAGCACAAAAGGAAAAGGAACGCAGAGAATACAGAACACCAGGGCAGATGGCTAATCTGTTCAGCATAAGAACTGGAAGGAAATTTGAGCCTGGGGGACGAACATGCAGAGAGAGAAGGGGAGACTTGCAGGGAAATGTGGCCAGAGAGAAATGCCTGGGGCCAAGTGGCCAAAGAATTTTTTACGAATTAGAATGTCATATTCAAGTTTTTCACAGTGCTGTGACATAAAAGCCCTTCATGAATTTGAGTCTTCAGGGAGTATTTCTGCACATACACACACACACACACTTGAGAGTACAGAAAGATACTCTCTCTGCAGAGGGTAAGACGTCTGTCTGATACGAAGTTTCTCAATGCTGGGAACTAGATGGGGGCGTGTGAATGTGTCGTGGGAGTGTATCTCATAATGACAAGGAGCTCACTGAAGTTGTCCCACATTTATAGGCTAAAACTCAATCATATCCCCTAACCCAGAGATTCTTAAAAGTCAGTTTGCACACACAAGTGGCTGAGGGATCTTGTTAAAAAGCTGCTCTGATTCTGGAGGCCTGGGTGAAAGTCTGCATGCCTAGCAGAGTCCGGGGGGGTAGGGGGTGGTCCACATTGCCAGACCACATTTTGAGTAGTGAGGGGCTACAGACAACTTGGGATTGAAAAGTCAGCCCACAGCCATGGGGACTGTATTTTCTGAATCTGGAACCAGGGTACATGTCCTGAGCAAGCCAGGGACAGTCTGGGAGCCACACTGGGATACCAAAGATTCAGGCCTCTGGGGACATTCTCAGAGACCA
>NW_003856415.1:0-1547 GCF_000181295.1 Otolemur garnettii | reverse complement strand
AAGGGGTGCAGCAGAGAGAAATGGAGCTTTTCCTGCCTCCTCTGGTGTATAAAAGAGAATCTTGATATCAGAGGCTGCAGGTTCCCTACTAGGCCTGCTTAATGCCGTCCCTTTGCCTGTGCTGTTCCTGCAGCCTGCAGCGCCCTTCTCCCTTACCTGCCCCAGACACGCCCTGCTTCTTCCACTATTCAGCTCACAAATGACCCCTGCTGTGGCATTTCCCGGCCAGGACCCCAAATCCATAAAATAAGTTCCCTGTTCCCTTCATGCCACCCCCTCCTTGAGGAAGAAAGGGTGTCTCCTGTATTCCCAGCATCCACAGCAAGGCTTGTCACGGAGAAGATGCTTGTTAAAGCAGAGACACTGGGTCTTCACCGCCTTCTGAGTTTTCAAAGCCCAGCTCAACATCCCTTCCTCTCACGTGGTCACTTCCCTCCCTCTACGGTTCCCACGTGGCGCTTCCTGAGGCCTGGGTTGTTCCTTATTTGACATTTACTGCCTTCTCCTTTGTAGTTGAATTACTGACAGAGCAAACCCCCACTAGACTGCCCGCTCCCCGAGGGCCAAGGGCCGGGACTGTGCCTGGGGCACCTGCATCGCCCCCTGCGGAGACAGCTGCTTCGCAGGCCCAGCACTCTGTGCACACTGGCTCAACAGACGACTGCATGTAGGGTACGTGTTTTGAATAAAAACCAGAAGGAAAAGAAAAGCTTTAATGTGGAAATAAACTATTTTTGAACATTAATCATCACTCTATGAGGTAATAAAGGCCTCTGGATAAACTACAATGTCTTCATTTTGTTCTCAGCCTCTGTCTCTCTTTTTCTTTAGTATTGTGAGTTTGAATATAAAGTAAAACCAGAATTACATGCATCCATTTTACTTCATTAAGACAAGCTGAGGTTTAGAATTGTTACTTTAAACTCATTCCCAGAGTTTTTTTTCCGTCATCCTAAAGTTTGTTTTAAACCAAGTACCTAAAGCAAGTTATAGGCCACAGGAAGACTCACCACTCAGAGGTGTACTAACAGTGTCCTGTCACGGTCCGGCTGAGTCCTCTTCCTGTACATCACGTCGTTACCCTACAGGAATAGGAATTCCTAACATCCTGTAGCCAATTCCCAGGAGAGGAAGGCTGGTTCCAATTAGGTCCTAGCCCTCTTTTGGCACAGCTCACCAACAAAAGCCATTTTCAGAAATTCAGGCATGAGACATTACATCATATGGACAAAAGAAAATCATTCTCCCTCAGCAGATGTTTATAAGGAAACAAATGTCCAAAATAGGAACCATGGGAGGAGAAAACAACTGGATCCCTCAGGTGCGACCAGGAGAGAGCAAGGGTGCAGACACGGGGCGGACTGCAGACTCGCCTTTGCCCCGCAGCTCCCGAGAGCCTGGGCACGTTCCCCAGCACCAGTCCTGTGTGTCCCCAGACCTGACAGGCACAGCCCCTGTTCAATCCTGACTCCTTCGGGGAGCCCATTCTTAGGACCCTGCTGTACAGATGGCCCACAGCGCCCCCTTTTCAGCTGTGCCCTCGTTCA
>NW_003856414.1:0-1548 GCF_000181295.1 Otolemur garnettii | reverse complement strand
GCCATTTGTTCACCAAAGGTATTTTATCTGGCAGGGAAGTGACATTGCAACTGAGGGTGAATATGGGTTTCTTTAATGCAAGTATGACTTACAGTTTTTCAAAGTAGGGTTTCGATGACTCTTTCCTTCCCTTTCCGTTTGTGTTGCCTTTGAATTTCTAGAGCAAATGGTTTTTGTTACGACTGTCTAATATCTTGAGTAACTAAAATGAGGCAAGACCAAGGTACACTAGGAATTGTGAGGGAATATCTTTTATCCTACCAAAACATTTTTTTCTTATATATAAAAGAAATCATAAAATCAATACCATTAAGACAAGTTGTGGAATAAAGCCAGAGTGGGCAGCAATATGTATATATTAACTATGCACCTCTTTTTGTGTATCGATTATAACGCAATAAAAAAAGGAAGGAGAAAATTTTAGAGGTAATGGATATGTTTATGGTATGTAGATTATAATGATGATTTAATGGGTTTATATTTATCTGCAAATATGTGCACACTTTGTATGCCAGTCATACCTCAACAATAACTTTAAATCCCAATTTTAAAAACTAGAGTAGAAAGAAAAGAGGGGGAAACATTTCGTCCAGAGCAGTATCATGTCTTTCATTTTTCTTCACTATTATTTTCAGAATTGTGAAAATACTTTCCTAATTAATCAATCCCTCCTTACTACTATTTTTAACTTCTATTTGCCTCAAGACAGCAAAGAGAGAATGTCTCTGCCCTGCAGACTAAGCTGTGTTTCCAGGAGTTCCTGGGGCCCTAGCAGGTTTGAGTACAGGCTGCAGGTGCCTGGGAAGCACTGTGTGCTGACTGCACAGAGGTAGGTGGCTGAGTCACTGGGCTGGGAGTCTCTGATGAGCAGGGAGACATACTTGCTGGCTTTATTGAGATGTGCTGTAAACCTTCCTTCTGTTTTCTCACCAGTTGAGTATATGGACACCAGCAACTCAGGGCCTTTCCCAGAATATTGTCTGTACCATATGAAGTAGTGATTATTACTGTTGCTATAAGTACAGTTGAGAGTGGCCATGGCTTCCTCAGAAACAGAGAGGAATTCAGGATTCTGCTCCACCTCCTTCTGTTGGCTTCTCACCCCTGTACGAAAGCCAATGTTCAGACAAAGAAGGTTGGTTGGGTAGTGGATGCTTACTCCTCAAAATTAAAATTATCTTTTCACAGGCTTCCCACCGACTACCAACCCTTAGCTAGAAGGAAAAGACATTTATGTTTTTATTGATGGCCTGAGGTAGACAATAACTCCAAATACATCGAAAAATTGTACTATTGGAATTTCCCATAGAGATGCCCCAAACTCACAGCTTAAATGAATCCCCAGGATGGCTAGTAGAACTCTCAAGGATTTCATCTTCACAGCTGACTAGGGCTTAAATTTTAAACCTTAAAAAAAAGAGCCTAACTTAAGCAATCTGATTATCTGCTTTAAGAATCATAAAAAGAATCTGTTCTGCCAATTAGAAAAAAGAGGTTCTTTTCATCACCCTTTCTATGCCACTCCCCTGATATATCATCTCTATCTCT
>NW_003856413.1:0-1548 GCF_000181295.1 Otolemur garnettii | reverse complement strand
TCCACTTACATTTTAAGATTTCCATAGAATGCCAGAAATTAAACATACAAACATTATTTTTTCCCTGAGAGACATGGCATTAGTCCAAATTATTAAATCACATATATTTTAGAGGGAAAAGTATGAAAAGCATTTGTGAACTTTCTGTCTGACTTAGAAGATCAAATAATGAAATGGTGTGATAGTCACTGGTACAATTGGCTACACATTACTGGAATACGTTGTCAATGGAAGAAGTACGTTCAGTCATGTTATTATCAATCCAGGGTTATATTTCTGGAGGTCAGGTGAAGAAGGGGACATTGGTAGATGGAAACCTTCCTACCTGAAGGATTAAGTTAAAGTCTAAGAATCACTTTAACTTCCTCACATTAGCATCAGAATGTTACAGCCTCCCCAGCTTCATTACCTGCTACTCAAGAGAAAGCCAGTACACCAAGATGGCAGAGGTTACAGAAAGCAGAGAGTTTGATATGGCAGGCATCTTGTGCGAAGATGGGAAGAAGTTCTTAAATTTGTCTCCTTGAGAATTTGGAAGAAAGAATTTTTAAAGATAGCTTGGTGGACAAAGAGCCAGTCAGCTGGGTCTGCCGACTGGTTTTCCTTGTATGAATCAGTTCCCAGATGGGGGTACAAAACCAATGACCTCAGTTCCTTGGTGTGGGCCACATCTGCTGGAGTGCAGGGCCTAGAAGGTATCTCGAAAACTAGTGGTAGGTTTCACAAAGGAAATGTTGTCTATGGGAGTAATTAAGAAAGACAAGAATCTTTATGCCCATCAGCTATGTGGCTCTTGTGTGACAATTATCAGAGAGCAAACTAGGGACAGTGGGTGTTTATATATATCTTAACTATGCCTATACCTTTGCAGAGTTCAGGGCCTGACCACAGTTCCCACCTTGTGGCCCTCTGTTATTTTTATAAAGAGAAGTTTCAAGAATGTGTTTGAACATAAAGCAATGATAAAGCTTGCTTAAATGCAGTGTGTAGTATCCCGAGTGGGTGGAATAGACATCAGTTAGATGGCACAACTGTTCCTGTCCCGTCTTTAAACAGAAATCCTTCTTTAAATGCTCTATTTCCTCTTTTTTCTATGATGTAAACTAAAATATAAATCCTTGAAAATGTAACTTGAGGTGGAAGGTACCTCAATATTGAGATAGCCTTGCTCTATTTCAGAGGTTTAAGTCTCTAAGCTATAGATAAAAGGTTTGGAGAAGAATCGTTAACAGAGCACATTAAGTTTGTTCTACATTCAGTAGGTGGCTCAAATAGATCGTTAGCTATATTAGTGAATGTTCATTTTGAGCACTCAAATATTTGCTTAATGGAATTGGAAATTCTAAAAGACTTGCCATTTAGGGTTGTTTTATGATTTTTTTCATTTTTTTTTTTTGGTTCAAAATCAAAGTACGGTAATGTTCATTATTCCCCAGCTTCTTACTAGAAACACCTGCCTTCTCTGAGTGATCATAACTCTGTCAAAGCATCACTACAAAGCACTTAGGAATCACCTAACAAATTTGTAATATTTGCTCTAAAACATGA
>NW_003856412.1:0-1548 GCF_000181295.1 Otolemur garnettii | reverse complement strand
GCCTCCCAAGTAGCTGGGACTACAGGCACCTGCCATGACACCCAGCTAATTTTTCTATTTTTAGTAGAGATGGGGCCTTACTTTTGCTTAGGCTGGTCTCAAACTTCTGAGCTTGAAAGGTCCTCCTGCCTTGGGCTCCCAGATTGCTAAGATTACAGACATGAGAACCGAACATTTATTATCTTATCTTTTTTTATACTTATGCAAATGTGTCAAGTAGTATCTCATTGCTGTTTTGACTTGCATTTCCCTAATGACTAATGATGTTTGTTTGTTTGTTTTTGCAGTTTTTGGCCAGGGCTGGGTTTGAACCTGGCACCTCTGGCATACAGGGCCAGTGCCCTACCTCTTTGAGCCACAGGTGCCGCCCTTTGACTAATGATGTTGAACATTGTTTTCCTTTCCCAAGCTTTATTGAGGTATAATTGACAAATACAGTAGTGTCAATTTAAGATGTACAATGTGATATTTTGACACATGCATACGTTATGAAATGACTATCACAATCAAACTAAGTAACATATCGGTCACCTCACCTAGTCACTTTTTTTTTTTGAGAGTCTCATTCGGTTGCCTCAGGTAGAGAGCAGTATCATCATCATAGCTCACATCAACCTCAAGCTCCTGGGCTCAAGTGCTTCTCCTGCCTCAGCCTCTCAAGTAGTTGAGACTACAGGCATTTGCCAACATGTCTAGCTAATTTTGGTAGTGCCGGGGGTCTCGCTCTTGCTCACGCTGTTTTCAAACTTCTGACCTCCAGCAATTCTCTTGCTTTGGCCTCCCAGAGTACTAGGATTGCAGGAGTGAGCCAGCCAGCCGGGCTATTGTGTGTACCCTTTTATTGATACATGCATACATTATGTGATGAGAACACGTAAGATCTACTCTCTTTATCAGATTGCAAGTATATACTACAACGTCATTAACTCATCTGATTATCAGATATCCAGAACTTACCCATCATGCATAACTGAAGCTTTGTTTTTGAGATAGCATTTCACTCTGTTGCCCTGAATAGAGTGCCATGGTATCATAGCTCACAGCAACCTCAAACTCTTGGGCTTGATTGAGCAATCCTCTTGCCTCAGCCTCCCAAGTAGCTGGGACTACAGGCTCACACCGCTATACTTGGCTAGTTTTTCTTTTTTTTTTTAGAGACACAATCTCACTTTGTCGCCCTTGGTAGAGTGCTGTGGCGTCACAGCTCACAGCAACCTCCAACTCCTAGGCTTAGGTGATTCTCTTGCCTCAGTTTCCTGAGTATCTGGGACCACAGGGGCTTACCACAACACCAGGCTAGTTTTTGTTGCAGTTTGGCCAGGGCTGGGTGGAACCCACCAGTCTGAGTATATGGGGCCAGCACTCTACCCACTGAGCCACAGGCGCTGCCCTATTTTTTTTTTTTAAGAGATAGTGTCATTTTGTAGCCCTTGGTAGAGTGCTGTGGTGTCATAGCTCACAGCAACCTCCAGCTCTTGGGCTTAGGAGATTCTCTTGCCTCAGCCTCCTGAGTAGGTGGGACTACAGGCACCCGCCACAATGCCAGGC
>NW_003856411.1:0-1548 GCF_000181295.1 Otolemur garnettii | reverse complement strand
ATTTTGAATCTTTGGCTAAGACACAGATCTTAACCTTTAGATTATCTTTTTGACTGGTCAGAAAATATTTACATCTGTAACAGAGTAAAACATGTTAACTTTTTAGAGACAAAGCCCTCAAGGGTGAGGAGGGAAGTCAGATCCCTAGATCAGTCGTTCTAAGGTGTGACATGGGGCCTCCAGGGCAGTGCCAAGAATCTTCCTGGGCTTCTGCAAAGCCAAGTCGGCTTTCATAATATTAAAATGGTAGTTGCCTTTTCACTCATTCTTTCCCAAGCATACAGTGGTGTCTTGCAGAGGTTAGGTGACATCTGATGACATCCCTGTTTCAGGGGCTAATGGGACCTGTGAAGCACTGTGACACTCCATCTGCCCTCCACTAACTAAACACTGAAGAGATCTGAAAACATACTGAACTATGCCTACCTTCCTAACTGTAGTCTTTGACAAGTGTACTTTAAAACAATACTTTATATTTACATGTGTTGGATTTGTTATTTTTAATGACAATAAACATTTTTAAAATTTCTCAGCTTTGACATCTAATGTGGTATATTAACAGGTCTCTCTCTCTCTCTCTCACACACACACACACACACACACGAGGATCTTTTAATTTTTAAAAGTGTAAAGGGTATTGAGATCAAAAAGTTTGCGAACTGTACCTGCTGCCCTAGCTTTATAATCCTCAGGTCAGACTGTTAAATAAGGCTGTGGCATGAGACTGAAAAGTATCTGCCACCTGTGTCGTCCTAGTCTAAGTTTGAAGTGGTTTTTGTTTTTTGTTTTCTTAATGAGCACCTGACCTCTGATGTTCTTCCAAGCTGCTGTGAAGCTCCACATTCAGTGAGCACATGGTCTGTGCTGGAAGTTGGTAAAGTGCTCACAGCCTCATCACTCAGCCTTTCACTAGGGCCTAAAAAGATGGCTTCTTCCCCTCCAGGGGTGAGGGAATACTTACTGCTCTGTGCAGTCTTTTACTTGCAGAACCCCCATTCCTGGGTAATCGTTTCAGAATGGATGAGTGGAAAGGGATGGCATTTTCTAGAAGGATATGGAAGAGTTCACAGATTCAAAAGAATTGGACCCCTCAGCTTCAGGAAGGACAGGAGCAGTGTCCTTCCAAGGCCAGCAGGATGGGAGCAGTCCAAGCTAGTTTGCAGGCCATCAGGGGTTTCATTATCCGTAGAGATTTTTATGTGAAACTGACTAAAAGTCTGTTTTTGTTATCCCCATGCTTTGGCAATTCAAAAATACTGTAAGTAGAGGAAACCCCTTCACAGACCTCAATTCAAAGCAGAAGTCTTGAGGAATCTACTCAGCTCATGGACAACTGGGCTCCAGCTACCCGGCAGCCCTGTGTAACCACACATAGGATTCAGGTTTCTAGAAAACTGGAGACACGTACCCATCCCTGGACCAATCACTTTGTCAGGCAGCTGAGGTATTGTGCCCACCTAAACACACTGAATGGGGAAGGGACAGCACCCCAAAGAATAAAAGGTGCTCTTCTGCCTTCAGCATTGGTCCCAGGGACCAAGCCCCCAA
>NW_003856410.1:0-1548 GCF_000181295.1 Otolemur garnettii | reverse complement strand
GTACAAATATCTTTGTTGTAGTGTGATTTTTGGTATATCCAGAAGGCAAACCACGAGTTTTAGGGAATTTCTGTTTAGATTATTGTCTGAGTTGTAATTTACTTTTAAAAATATCTCATTGGCCAGCTCATGTCTTTAATCCTAGCCCTCTGGGAGGCTGAGGCAGGTGGATGGCCTGAGCCCAGGAGTTCCAGACCAGCCTGAGCAAGAGTGAGACCCCATCTCTAAAAATAGGTTGCAGTAGTTGCCTATAGTCCTAGCTATCAGGGAGATTGAGGCAAGAGGATCTCTTCGGCCCAAGAGTCTGAGCTTGTGGTGAGCTATGATTCCATGCCACTCTACTGAGGGCAACAAAAAGACTTTATTAAAAAAAAAAAAAAAGACATCTCTCTGTGTGTAAGCTATACTGTGGAGACAGTTAATTGACATGTAATAGTGTAATCAGATATTTACCCTCCAGAGATGGCTAAATCAACTATTCTTAGTTAAAAGCTGGAGGTTAGTTAATAAGCAAATGAGGTATTGGAGATGTTTTTATTGGTTAAAGGAGAGTGATGTTCAAGATGTGTGGTTACATAAAAAGATGATATGGGCACAATCACCTTTGCATGAGAGATGTGGAATCTAGAAAGTCTGTCAATAAGACCTTGGGAACCAAGCCCAAGTCCAGAGTTCTGCCTGGTCCCAAAAGGAACTTTTCCTATAAGGTGCTTGTAGAGAGCAACAGCTGGAGTGGTGCCTGTTCCAACACCCACTCCCAAGATTCTGTGCAGCACCCAGGATTAAGCCCTCTGTGCCTGACCTTCCACACACCTGGAGAAGCAGCAGGTGGCTTAATTCTGGGATTCAATTTGCATAAGTAACAGAGGGTGATTATGGATTGGAAAATTAAGAACAGGCTTGCAGGAAAAATAGCTGTTTCCCATTCTGTGACATTTTTCTTCCAGCTCTAGCTAAAGCAGAAAATGATCAAAATGTTTAGATAAAGTGTGATGTGCCAGGTAAATAATTTGGGGACAGTTCACATACCCATCTTACTAGGCTAACTGTTATGAGGAAGGGTTTCTATAAAACTTATCTAAATCTATGCAATCATAGTTGTTATCTGTAGGATAAAGCATAGAACTGATAAGAGAGTTTAATAAAATCTCTACAGCAGGATGCAGCCTGAGAAGAAGGATTTTGATGAGGAGATGAGGAAAAAGACTTTCAAGATCTGATTTTTTTTCATTATCAGATAAATCAGTTTTAGAAAATTCCTATATAAGCTACTCAACAAATTAAAAGCAGGAATCCTATATGTGAAAAATTAAAATTCTCTTTACCAAAACTTTAGATGAACAATAATGGAATATTTCAAATTAATGCAATATTTTACCAGAAAAGGCAAATCATAATTTTTATTTATTTATTTATTTTTTATTAAATCATAGCAGTGTACATTAATACTATCATGGGGTACAGTGTACTGTTTCTGTATACAATTTGAAATACTTTCATCCAACTGGTTAACAGAGCCTTCATGTCTTTTTCTTAGTTATTGTGTTA
>NW_003856409.1:0-1549 GCF_000181295.1 Otolemur garnettii | reverse complement strand
GCTCCACCAGTCTTGGCTTCCCAGAGTGCTAGGATTACGGGAAAGAGCCACCACACCTAGCAAAATGCAGATATTTAATTATTATAGAAACATTTTTTAGAGCAATACGCTTTATGGCAAGCTCTTTTCCCTTTTGCAATTGGACTTGAACTTTACCTTCACATCTAGCTCCAAGAATTCAAGAGGCACTTCAAGTTAGGACCAGACTAAATAGACCCACCACAGAGATTTAACACAACTTTGTGTTCCAAGATTTCCCAGGAAGTAGCTGAAAGAGTATTCCCAAGACGGCACAGAGCATGTCTTCCTTCCATCCTGGTATTGCTAATACAGGGCTTCACCAACTTGATTCTCAGCTCTGGTACTTATTTCTGCCTCACTTCTCCCTGAGAGGCTGATCCAACGAGGCTGACAACAGGTACTATGACAGGAGAGGAAAAACTAAGCATCCCTACAGGATATGCAGGTAAGGACATTGCTATCTTGGAAGGAATAAATACTGAAATTCTACAAAGTGAAATAACTTTCTCTCAACCAATAATCTCAGCTTAAGAGAGAATGAAAAAAAAATCTTTTTTTAACATAATGGAAGAGAAGGACATGAGACTGGATTAACAGAGGATTAAGAAGTTGGCAACATCAGTATCATACATGAAATCCTTCTGGGAACACTACAGTGATGACTGGTGAATTGTAGCAGTGGATCTGGAGTTTTTCCAAAAGATTATATCAGTAACAGATATCATTCCAGTACATTTCCTTCCTGCCCATAATTTGGGGTTCACAATGGAGCATGCTGCAAGTAACTTCTCTGTGGAACAAGAGATAGGATACCAGGAAATTTAAATTCTCCATAACATAATTTCTATGAGGCAAGTTGTCTCTTTCACCTGGATCTCTCTTTCCTCCTTAGCTTGCTGGCAATAATTGATAAGGATTTTGAATGCCTTGCTATGAGTGCTGCTTTCATTTTACTCATTGGCTCCAAAAAGAATCACTGTTTTATGGAAAGCGTGTATGTTTTAGAATATAGACTCAAAAATCAATATTTCAAAGCAAAAGAACAAAAGAATAAAGAAACATGTAAATAGAGCTCGGTGGCTTCAGTTTCTGTAAATTACCTGGGGTAGAGTACAAATAGCAAATATTGTTTGTTCTGCTTTTTAAAAATTGACTTTTATTTTCTTTGGGTGGGGAGTGGAAGGAAATTCTGATGTGATCTTTTCATTTTCTCTATTAAATAAATGGGTACATAAACAAGCCTATTAGAAATGGGGTATGCTGGCTCGGTGCCCATAGCACAGAGGTTACAGTGCCAGCCACATACATCAAAGTTGGCAGGTTCGAATCCAGCCTGGGCCAGCTAAAACAACAATGACAACTGCAACAAAAAATATCCAGGGGTTGTGGTGGGCGCCTGTAGTCCCAGCTACTTGGGAGGCTGAGACAAGAGAATCACTTAAGCCCAAGAGTTTGAGGTTGCTATGAGCTGTGATGCCACTTCACTCTATAGAGGGGGACATAATGGGACTCTGTCTCAAAAAAAAAA
>NW_003856408.1:0-1550 GCF_000181295.1 Otolemur garnettii | reverse complement strand
TCTTTGACTTCATAGATTCTGATTCCAACCAGTTTTTCTTCCTTTGTTCAGGAGCCTCTGACCAGGGTTGCTACCAGTTGGCCATCTTCCCAGAATTCCCCAATAGATTTTCTTTTCATGTATTATTTAGAACGTGAATTATGTTAATCTCTTGGCTAGACAACTGAAAGAGAATTTTTCTAAAACAGAAAGAGGGAATGGGAATTATTTTTCTAGAGCATTCCATATCTGATGCTCTCCAAAAGGCTGAATTAGGGCTTAGATGTCCTATCAGGTTCTTCCAAATATATGATTTTATTTCTTCTCTCCTAGGAATATTTTAAATATTCTGACATCCACCTATTTAACTCAGGATAGTAGGCAGTTGTGAAAAGTGTATTTTATTTTCTTATGTTTCATCCTGGAAAGAAAGAAATTATCCAGTTGTGACATCTGTTTAGGACAGTGGTTCTCAACCTTCCTAATGCCGTATCCCTTTAAGACAGTTCCTGTGGGTTGTGACAGGACAGTTCCTGTGGGTTGAGAACTGCTGGTGTAGGATATAACCCATAAACCACGGGAGAAAAAAACAGATAATGTTTTCCTCCTTTTGGTGTTGTTCCTAAAAGATAAGCAAAGAAGTCAACGTGAGAACTTTGAATTTGGCAGGGCCAAGGTGTTCTGTCAATTAAAATTCACCAAATCTTATACTAAGGGGAAAAATAAAAGGGGGAAAAGAATAGAATTGGATCAGAAGAGAGAATCTATATCTCTTAGACAGCTCTGCCTTGAAGTATATAGAGGCCATAAAATTGGCTGACTTCTAGAAAACATAATTCCTTTGGTAATTAGAATTCCTGCCTTGTTTGAGTATCTATAACATTGCTAAAGTAATCAAACTAGACTTAAATCTTTTGCCAGTCACAACAGAATCTTCTCTTAACCACGATGTATATTAAGTTGAAGGACAGCTCTAAAGCACTCCTACCCATCCCTACATTGTTTTGAGTGTTTTCAATATAGAATCTTCATTGATAAACTGCTCTTTGGAGGTGACAGTGTTTTCTTCAAAGCCTACATGTTAATTATTATGTATTATCTCTTTTCTTTCAAGGCTCTGTTAGTTCTATTCTCAGCAGATGCTTATTTTGTGGTTAATCCTGTTTAAGCTCCTAATGGTGTGCTTCAAGTAGTATGTTTGCTGCTTGGAAACATTTTTTTGGTTTGTTTTTGCTCCCTTGCTGTCAGATTCAATAAGGTTTAATGGCATGATAAACTTTTTAATAGTATTTTTCACTTTAAAAAACACCCAAGTGTATACATACCCATCGTGCATGATTCAAGGTAACAAATGCTTGTGGCATCCCTCAGCTGTGTATCAGAGCTAGAGAGTCAGAAATGAGGGGAACATTTTCTTGACCTTAGGAGTTCACAATCTAGCATTGAGCTTTCTTATGACTCCTGGGCATTCCTTGAATGAACTTCTGACGGCTTTTGAAAGACATCCTTAAATTATGTCTATCATTATGTATATCTTGTAGATACAGCTCATAGGTCTTATCAAATTTTTG
>NW_003856407.1:0-1552 GCF_000181295.1 Otolemur garnettii | reverse complement strand
GATTTGCCACCACTTTCATACTATGAACATTTCTGTCTTTTTGAGTAAAACCAGAAAGATACGTTCCTTTTCAACTTTACTTGAAAATATAATCTTTTAAAATTTCTTATGAGCATCTTTAACTTTCTTTTCTTTAGAGACAGAAAAGGTAGAAATGCAGTTAAATCAAAAGTTATCCTGCAGATGCTTCCAGCCGACCTCATTTTTCTACTCATTTGTTAGTCAGAAGACATGCCCAATACTATCTGCCTATATTGGAAAATTCAATTGCAATCCCTTCTTGCTTCTTTCTGCCACTTAAAAAAGGGACAAATGATCCTCCCACTTTATTCCATATATCACTTTGGCCATTCTCTGAAAACTTCAGGAGAATAATAATGGTCAATATCTGTAACACACTGGAAAGCACTTTGAGTACATTATCAAGTGCAATTTGTATGCCACTATTTTATAGCTTTTCTAAAGGGGAGAATCAAAAACTTGAGTTGAATTCTAAATGGAAGGTTTAGGGAACAATATTTCACAGTATTACATTTTACTGAGTTGAGTTGTCTAGAATGTGGATGAGTTTATATTTTCTTTTGTGTCCTTCAAATAAGAAATGGAAATACTTTTATATATCAATAGGAGTTTTTAAAAAGAATTGCCCTGGCCCTAGAAATTGTTACTACTTAAAATTTCTTCAATCCTTATCTGTTTCTGTTTAGTTTCTTATTTGGGGTTTTAGCTTGCCTTTCTACTTAGGAAATTGAAGTAGAACGTTGGTTTTAGAACCATACATTTTGATTCTGATTCTTCCAAATAATTATGTCTGTGTGTGTGTGTGTGTGTGTGTGTGTGCGCGCATGCACGCACACAAGAGTAGCGGTAGAGAAAGAGAGATGGAGAGAGTTGAGAGAAACAGACATCAAGATAGAAAGGCAGAGAGAAAATGAGACACTTCAGGCAAGTTATCTACGTTCTCTGTGTGTTGGTTGGACCCTCTAAGGTGTGGGAATAATAATAATTACCTCCTAGGATGGTAAGGCTGTGGGATGGATGAGTAGGTTAGCCCAAGACACTCTGAGTCTAAAGCATAATAAGCGGCTTCTTCATCTTCTTTCTGACCCCTGAAGGGTGGAGGTCCTCAGGGCCTGCTTCTGAGCCACTCTCTTTTATTTGCATATATTCTCTCTGGATCACACCCCTTACTGTGCTTTGAATACCATTCATCTATCCATCTGCTTTAACCTCTTAAATTTATGTGTTTGGTCCTCTCAGCTCAAGTGTTTCACAACATCTCAAACTTCACGTGTCTGAATTTGAGATTTGTCTTTCATTTCTCCCTCAAACCTTTCCTTTCTCTCCTCTTCTCCATTTCAGTAAGTGATACCACCATCCACCCTGTTCATTAAGACAGAAACCTAGGAGTAGTCTGTGATTTGTCCTTTTCCTCCTTCCTGAAACACAATCCGCTACCAAATTCTGTTTCCTCCTTTGCGGGACGTATCTCCAGTCTTTCACTTGTCTTCATCTCCACATACCTCCCGCCCCAGCCCAGGGCAGGTGGCAC
>NW_003856406.1:0-1552 GCF_000181295.1 Otolemur garnettii | reverse complement strand
TCGAATCCCCAGCCCGGACCCGCCAAACAACAATGACGGCTGCAACCAAAAAATAGCCAGGTGTTGTGGCGGGCGCCTGTGGTCCCAGCTACTTGAGAGGCTGAGGTAGGAGACTCGCTTGAGCCCAGGAGTTGGAGGTTGCTGTGAGCTGTGATGCCACTGCACTCTACCCAGGGAGACAGTTTGAGGCTCTGTCTCAAAAAAAAAAAAAAAAAAAGTGTGTGTATGTAGTATGTTGTATATATCATATAATTGTATACTCACATAGAAAAAGAAATTGAAGAATACACTACAAATTGCCAACTGTGATTACTGGGAAAGAGATGGGGTGGGATTCGTTTTCATTTTCTGTAATTCAAAAATATTAAAACCATAATTTTAGCCAGGTATGGTGGTACACCCCTGTCGTCCCACCTACTCTGGAAGCTAAAGCAGGAGGGTTGTTTGAGCCCAGGAGTTTGAGGCTTCAGTGAGCTATGATTGCTCCGCTGAACTCCAGCCTGGGCTGACAGAGCAAGACCCTGCTTCTAAAAAATAACACAAAACAAAATAAAATAATAACTTAAAATAACTTGTTCCAAAATGACTGATTTCAGTTTTATTTGAGAAATATGTTTACAGTACACTCCATGTTATAAAATAGGTGATAGAGTAGAAAGAGCTCTGGATTTTTAGTGCAGATATCTTGGTTCCAGAAACAGCCTACTGTACTAAATTGGCCCTTGTGTAAAAAGTTCAAATTAAAGAGGATTTCAAGGGATTTCAAGGATTTCAAGACCAGTCTGAGCAAAAGCAAAACCCAGTCTCTCCTAAATATAGAAAAATTAACCAGGCATTGTGGTGGACACCTGTAGTCCCAGTTACTCCAGGGTCTGAGGCAAGAGGATCTCTCTCTCTCTTTTTTTTTTTTTTTTTTTGTTTGTATATATAAGCTTCTTTGGGTTCCAGTTCTCCCTTTTTTTTTTTTTTTTTTTTTTGAGACAGAGTTTCACTTTGTCACCCTTGGTAGTGTGCTGTGGTGCCATAGCTCACAGCAACCTCAAAGCCTTCTAAGTAGCTGGGAGTACAGGTGCCTGCCACAACGCCTGGCTATTTTTTTGTTTAGCAGGCCCAGGCTGGGTTTGAACCCACTAGCCTGGAGCATGTGGCTGGTGCCCTAACCACTGAGCTATAGGCGCCCCTATGAGAGGATCTCTTGAGACCAAGAGTTTGAGGTGGCTGTGAGCTACAAGAGCTCAGTCTCAAAAAACAATTCCCTTATTGGAAAATGGGGGTATTATTGTGATGTTTGAATGGGATAATGGGTGTGAAATTACTTTGACAATGACAATATTGAAGCATAATAAATGTTACTGTTTTTTTCTTATGGTAATGTTATTTGTTAAAGCAATTAAATATTAACTTTTTGGAAACCTAATTGCTAATGCTATAGATTGTTTTTTAAAAATTGGTCTGCTTGGCTCGGCGCCTGTAGCTCAACCGGCTAAGGCGCCAGCCACGTACACCTAAGGTGGCGGGTTCGAATCCCCAGCCCGGACCCGCCAAACAACAA
>NW_003856405.1:0-1552 GCF_000181295.1 Otolemur garnettii | reverse complement strand
TTTCTGTTCACATGCACGTGTCACTTTCTTACTATAACTTTACTGAGGCAGAACTTGCAGTCTGTGCAGTGCAGTGGTCTTCAGCACCTTCCCAGAGTTGTGCATCCTTCCTCACGATTCCAACAGGCTCTCAGCACCCCCAAAAGAAATCCCAACTGCGTTAGCAGTCATGCTTCATTTCCCCTCTCCATTCTCTCCCATTTGGTGGAGGAGGAAGGACTTCCTTATTCCGCTGGCACTGAGTGAGCTGCGGCCTGGAATCTGGGAAGCAGAGACCTGGAGAGTGTCGCGGTAGGGAGCTGAGTGGCCCTTCAGCAGGTGGAGGGAACACAGGCAGGGCTGGCAGTGACACGGGGACTGACACTCAGTCTGAGGCTCCCTCCTCATGCCACCACCTAACTTGTCTCCGCACAGAATGGAATCGGGACAAAACCTCCTGTATAAATGCATGATTCATGAATTGCATGGATTTATTTTAAGTCTTTGTAGTTGAAATTCGCCAGGTGCATTTCCCAGCCAACAGCTAATACATTATGGTAATTTCTAGATGTTGCAGTTGTCACTATTTCTTAGAGAAGCCTGGAGGCTCCTGAAAGGATTATTCATGTTCCTGAACAAACACAAAAAACCAGTAAAATCAAACAGGGACCAAGGGCCTTACCCAGACAGAGAATGAGGTGCTGCCCCACAAGGGAACCCTTGTCCCAGCTGCACGTCCCTGATGGTCAGTAGAATCCCTTTCTTTCATTATAGTTTTAATTTTGTGTTGTTTATGCTACAAAGTTTGTGGTGTTTGTAACAGCAGCCATAGGGAAGGATCATGCCATCTACAAGTTAAGGGGCCTCCTCCTGGGGATTCTGACTCAGCATTTTTTTCTTCCTGGAGCTGGGGTCTTGTTCTGTTGCCCCGGATGCAGTACAGTGGCTGTTCACAGTTGTGATAATAGCCTTCAACTCCTGGCCTGAACTGATCGTCCTGCCTCAGCCTCCTGGGTAGCTGGGACCAATTCAACATTTTTCACAAAGCTGATCTTTGTCCAGGTATAGAGAAGCCTGCTTAACAGCAGTTCTCAACTTGTGGATGGCGACCCCTAAGACCATCGGAAAACACATCCTGCATCTCAGATATTTGCATTATGATTCATAGCAGTAGCAAAATTACAGTTATAAAGTAGCAACAAAAATAATTATATGGTTGGGATCACCACAACTTGAGGGCCTGTATTATAGGGTTATGGCATTAGAAAGGTTGAGAAGCAGTTCTCAACCACTGCTTTAAGACATAGTCTCACTGTATCGACCAGGCAAGAGTGCCATGGTGTCAGCATAGCTCACAGCAACCTCAAATTCAGTAGCTCAAGCAAACCTCCTTCCACAGCCTCCTGGGTAGCTGGGACTACAGGTGCTGAGCACAACGCCTAGCTGAGTTCTCTATTTTTAGTAGAGATGGGGTCTTACTCTTGCTCAGACTGGTCTCCAACTCCTGATTAGAAGGCTTCTTCCTTCCAACCTCCCAGAGTGCCAGGATTAAAGGTGTGAGCCACTGTGCTCA
>NW_003856404.1:0-1552 GCF_000181295.1 Otolemur garnettii | reverse complement strand
TGAACACACATCACCTATTTTAATACTCACAGTGTTGTTGTGACATATTTTTTCTTTTCTAGCTTTACCTCTTTATTGAAATACAATAAGCTGGGTTTTGTCCATACAATAAATGAATTAAGTATATTAATTTACAGTATTAATTAATGATACCATAATGACTATTAGCATATGGAGATACACAGGAAAGCTCCAAAGTGCCTTTTCAGGTCAATCCTATCCCCCCAGCAACAAATGAAATCATTATTTGAACTATATTATTGCTTATTAATTTTATATCAACCTCATATAAGTAAAATCATACTATACATGCTCTTGGGTAAGGCCTCATTAACTAGAACATAGTATCTGTGATCTTATCTATGTCATTGTACCTATACTTTTTAATTGTTTTAATTTATCCACTCTCCTGTTAATGGACATTTGAGTTTTTTTTTTTTTCCCAGTTTTAAGATGTTATGAATAGTCTGGCTAGAAATATTATTATACAAGTGATTTGATAGATACATGAAGCATCTCTTAAGTAGAAAAATCTTACTGGCTTCTGTACATTGTTTTAACATCGGCTGCTGCAGTTAGATTGCTGGAATCATGGAAGGACTCACCTCTCCAAGGCATCTGCTTTAACCTGTTATTTGAGCTTCTCATAGCTATAGACACTGAGGGCTGGGAGGGAGTGTCCAAAGTGATCTTTCAAAAAATTCTAAAAGAAAGCTGCAAGGCTTCTGATAACCTATTCTCAGAAGTCTCAAAACATCCGCTCTGTCTCTCTGGATTGTCTGAGCCAATAAAAAACAGCAAGCCAGATTCAGGTAGAACAAGCATAGGAGGTGAATAGTAAGAGTCATGGTTCATTTGGAGGCCATTTTTAGGGACTTGCTATGAAACATCTATTTAACCTTTTGTAAACCCACTGAACACTTTTCCAAAACAGTTTCAGCAATAGATGGATGTTCCTCCTTACCCTAATTAACACTTGACATTTTCAGTATATAGTTTTAATTTTAGCCTTCCTGTTGAATATACATAGGTACATTTTAGAGACTATGATAGGCATTTTTTAAATTAATATGTTGCTAAAGAGCTCTACATTCATACCAGCCACTTGAAAATTCTCCTGTGTAAAGTGCTGATATAAATCTGTACCTTGTTTGTATGTTTTATTCCTTTTTCTTATTCATTTGTAAGAGTTCATTATGTATTTGAAATGTACCTGTCAGATACAACTATTGGTCTTATCTTCTCTTATTATTTCACTTGTCTTTGCATACTTATAATGGTGTCCTTTTATGAAAAAATAGTTCTTAATTATAATAAAGGGCATAAATTTTTATCTAGTGTAGTTATATCTTATTTAAGAAGTGTTTTATACTTTTAGGAAGATAATGAAGATATTTCAGCATGTTTAAATCCTGTAGGTATTATATATTTTGTGCTTTTAATTTGTAATCCATCTCAAATTATTTTTTGTATTGTTTTGATAGGAATTAAGGTTCATACTATCTCATACAAATATTTAAATGTTCTGTGAACATGTATTGAACAAAATATT
>NW_003856403.1:0-1552 GCF_000181295.1 Otolemur garnettii | reverse complement strand
TTAGGCCGTGAGGGAGGGAGCAGGGAAGGATTAGGCCGTGAAGCAGGGAGCAGGGAAGGATTAGGCCATGAGAGAGGGAGCAGGGGAGGATTAGGCCGTGAGGGAGGGAGCAGGGAAGGATTAGGCCGTGAGGGAGGGAGCAGGGAAAGATTACTCTGTGAAGGAGGGAGCAGGGAAGGATTAGGCCGTGAAGCAGGGAGCAGGGAAGGCCTTCAGAACATGCTTTGGAACCGGCAGCAGCTCATCTAGCGCCCTAATGAGTCCAAGATGGGCTGTACCTTGTCCTCTCCCAGAGCCTTCCACAGTCTGCTGAAACATGTTTGTTTTTAAAAGTGAAAGTGGATATGTTTATGCAAACACACATAGAACTTTGCTTACATTTATTTTAAAGCATAAATCCAAATTTTCAAAATACGATAACAAAATGTGGACCTCATCTTAGTTATCTGAGAAGGTTTGGCAAAGATACCAACAAGCTGGTCCGACCAGAGCCGAGTGGCCCTGCAGTTGGATACACTGGGCGTTTTCAGGGGGATCTGTGAGGACAGATGACCGGGGGGAGGGGGGGGTCTTGGGGTGGGTGTAGGTGGAGGGATTTCTCCCGTCCCTTCCACCAGGAACAGGCGAGACTTCTGGGTGCTTGACGCAGCCCTGAAGGGGTTAGACACAGTCACAAATGTGAGCCCAGCAGTGAGGGAAGGAGGGAGCTGAACAAAATGTGGACAATTTTAGAAAATTCACCTGGAATTCTGGCCCAAGATGCATGCCTTTTCCATGGCAGGAAATTTTTCTGGTATTACTAAGAATTTTTATACACTACAACAATAATCAACTTATTGCATTTCTGCTCCAAATCTACCTCTGGACTGGACTCTTTAAATAAAGTGTGTGTGTGTGATTTTTTGTTTTGTTTTGTTCTTCTTTTTGTTTTTCAGCAAGCGTGATGCGAAGTTTGTCAGTAGAGGGCACTGAAGGGACATTGTAGGAGGCGGTGTTCCTTTTCCTGGTCCACTGGGATGCCAGAGTTCTGCATTTTGCTCTTGCCTTGTGGCCAGAGGTGCTCTGCCTCACCATGTACCCAGCTATGCTCTGTCCCTGGCAAACTCCTGGCCCCAGTCTCAGCCTGGTGACCACTTTACTGTGACCCTCCATACGTGAATGCCAGAAGCCCCAGTCTCCTGCAGCCTGGCCAGGAAACCTCCCCATAAGGCCTGATTCCCCCTGTGTACCTACCCACCCAACTCCGCCTGCTCCCGGGAGGGTGCTTCCTGCGGAGGGTGCTTCCTGCTTGTCTAGCCACTGAGCCAGCTTGGCCTCGGCAATGCAGCCAACTTCTCCACCACCCAGCGGGCCCCAAGCACATCTTCTGCACGAGGTGTAAAATCTCAGCTCTGGGACGTCTCCCACCTGCCACGCTGTTCCTTTCTTGGGTCCTCCCCTTAGCCCTGTGCTGTTCTCCTTTAGAACACATCCTCCTGTCCCAAATGCCAGCATCTCACTCACCTCCAGAAATGTTCAGACTTCACACCTTTTTTATGCAGACAGGTAAGAT
>NW_003856402.1:0-1552 GCF_000181295.1 Otolemur garnettii | reverse complement strand
TTGTTGTTTGGCGGGTCCGGGCTGGGGATTCGAACCCGCCACCTTAGGTGTACGTGGCTGGCGCCTTAGCCGGTTGAGCTACAGGCGCCGAGCCAAGCAGACCAATTTTTAAAAAACAATCTATAGCATTAGCAATTAGGTTTCCAAAAAGTTAATATTTAATTGCTTTAACAAATAACATTACCATAAGAAAAAAACAGTAACATTTATTATGCTTCAATATTGTCATTGTCAAAGTAATTTCACACCCATTATCCCATTCAAACATCACAATAATACCCCCATTTTCCAATAAGGGAATTGTTTTTTGAGACTGAGCTCTTGTAGCTCACAGCCACCTCAAACTCTTGGTCTCAAGAGATCCTCTCATAGGGGCGCCTATAGCTCAGTGGTTAGGGCACCAGCCACATGCTCCAGGCTAGTGGGTTCAAACCCAGCCTGGGCCTGCTAAACAAAAAAATAGCCAGGCGTTGTGGCAGGCACCTGTACTCCCAGCTACTTAGAAGGCTTTGAGGTTGCTGTGAGCTATGGCACCACAGCACACTACCAAGGGTGACAAAGTGAAACTCTGTCTCAAAAAAAAAAAAAAAAAAAAAAGGGAGAACTGGAACCCAAAGAAGCTTATATATACAAACAAAAAAAAAAAAAAAAAAAGAGAGAGAGAGATCCTCTTGCCTCAGACCCTGGAGTAACTGGGACTACAGGTGTCCACCACAATGCCTGGTTAATTTTTCTATATTTAGGAGAGACTGGGTTTTGCTTTTGCTCAGACTGGTCTTGAAATCCTTGAAATCCCTTGAAATCCTCTTTAATTTGAACTTTTTACACAAGGGCCAATTTAGTACAGTAGGCTGTTTCTGGAACCAAGATATCTGCACTAAAAATCCAGAGCTCTTTCTACTCTATCACCTATTTTATAACATGGAGTGTACTGTAAACATATTTCTCAAATAAAACTGAAATCAGTCATTTTGGAACAAGTTATTTTAAGTTATTATTTTATTTTGTTTTGTGTTATTTTTTAGAAGCAGGGTCTTGCTCTGTCAGCCCAGGCTGGAGTTCAGCGGAGCAATCATAGCTCACTGAAGCCTCAAACTCCTGGGCTCAAACAACCCTCCTGCTTTAGCTTCCAGAGTAGGTGGGACGACAGGGGTGTACCACCATACCTGGCTAAAATTATGGTTTTAATATTTTTGAATTACAGAAAATGAAAACGAATCCCACCCCATCTCTTTCCCAGTAATCACAGTTGGCAATTTGTAGTGTATTCTTCAATTTCTTTTTCTATGTGAGTATACAATTATATGATATATACAACATACTACATACACACACTTTTTTTTTTTTTTTTTTTGAGACAGAGCCTCAAACTGTCTCCCTGGGTAGAGTGCAGTGGCATCACAGCTCACAGCAACCTCCAACTCCTGGGCTCAAGCGAGTCTCCTACCTCAGCCTCTCAAGTAGCTGGGACCACAGGCGCCCGCCACAACACCTGGCTATTTTTTGGTTGCAGCCGTCATTGTTGTTTGGCGGGTCCGGGCTGGGGATTCGA
>NW_003856401.1:0-1553 GCF_000181295.1 Otolemur garnettii | reverse complement strand
GAGTCTCCTGCCTCAGCCTCCCAAGTAGCTGGGACCACAGGCGCCCACAACAACGCCCGGCTATTTTTTGGGTTGCTGCCGTCGTTGTTTGTGGCAGGCCCGGGCTGGATTCGAACCTGCCACCTTAGGTGTATGTGGCTGGCGCCTTAGCCACTTGAGCCACAGGCGCCGAGTCACCATTAGTTTGTTAATGTGAGTACAGCTTATGACCAAGAGTCACTACTTTTTTTTTTTTTTTTTGCAGTTTTTGGCTGGTGCTGCGTTTGAACTTGCCACCTCCAATATATAGGGCTAGTGCCCTACTACTTTGAGCCACAGGCACCACCCAAGAGTCACTATTTTCTTTTCTTTTTTTATTGTGGTAAAAAATAAACATATAAAATTTATCATCTTGGCTCGGCGCCTGTGGCTTAAGCAGCTAAGGTGCCAACCACATACACCTGAGCTGGCCGGTTCAAATCCAGCCTGGGCCCACCAAACAACAATGACGGCCGCAACCAAAAAAAAAAAAAAATAGCTGGGCGTTATGGCAGGCACCTGTCATCCCAGCTACTCGGGAGGCTGAGGCAAGAGAATCGCTTAAGCCCAGGAGTTGGAGGTTGCTGTGAGCTGTAATGCTACAGCACTCTTACCCAGGGCAACAACTTGAGGCTCTGTCTCAAAAAAAAAAAAAAAAATTTATCATCTTAACATTTTAAGTGTACAATTCAGTAAAGTATATTTTCAGATCTCCAGAATCTTTCGTCTTGCAAATCTGAAACTTTGTGAATATTAAATAATGATTCCCATTTTCTTTGTCCCCCACCACCTCTGATAACCACCACTCAACTGTCTGTTTCTATGAATTTGACTACCTTAGGTATCTTGTAAGAGTAGAATCAGGGTGGTGCCTTAGCTCAATGGGTAGGGTGCTGGCCACATACACCAAGCCTGGTGGGTTTGAACCTGGCCCAAGCCAGCTAAAACAACAATGTTAACTGCAATAACAACAACAAAAAAATAGCCAGGCATTGTGGGGGGGCACCTGTAGTCCCAACTACTTGGGAGGCTGAGGCAAGAGAATCTCTTAAGCCCAGGAGTTTGAGGTGGCTGTGAGCTGTGATGCTACGGCACTCTACCCAGGGTGACAGCTTGAGACTCTGTCTCCAAAAAAAAAAAAGTAGAATCATACAGCATTTGTGTTTCTGGGACTGGCTTATTTCACTTAGCATAATGCCATGGAGGTTCATCCATGTTGTATATATATATTGCGTGTATATACCACACTTTGTTTATTCATTCATCTGCTGATGAATATTTAATTCCTCCTCTTGGCTACTGTGGATAATGCTGCTATGAATATGAGTGTACAAATGTGTCTCTTTGTTTTTTTTGTAGAAACAGAGTTTTACTCTGTTGCCCTCGGTAGAGTGCTGTGGCATCACACAGCTCACAGCAACCTCCAACTCCTGGGCTTAGGCGATTCTCTTGCTCAGTCTCCCAAGTAGCTGGTACTACGGGCCCCTGCCACAACGCCCAGCTATTTTTTGTCACAGTTTCCCCGGGGCCAGGTT
>NW_003856400.1:0-1553 GCF_000181295.1 Otolemur garnettii | reverse complement strand
AACCTGGCCCCGGGGAAACTGTGACAAAAAATAGCTGGGCGTTGTGGCAGGGGCCCGTAGTACCAGCTACTTGGGAGACTGAGCAAGAGAATCGCCTAAGCCCAGGAGTTGGAGGTTGCTGTGAGCTGTGTGATGCCACAGCACTCTACCGAGGGCAACAGAGTAAAACTCTGTTTCTACAAAAAAAACAAAGAGACACATTTGTACACTCATATTCATAGCAGCATTATCCACAGTAGCCAAGAGGAGGAATTAAATATTCATCAGCAGATGAATGAATAAACAAAGTGTGGTATATACACGCAATATATATATACAACATGGATGAACCTCCATGGCATTATGCTAAGTGAAATAAGCCAGTCCCAGAAACACAAATGCTGTATGATTCTACTTTTTTTTTTTTGGAGACAGAGTCTCAAGCTGTCACCCTGGGTAGAGTGCCGTAGCATCACAGCTCACAGCCACCTCAAACTCCTGGGCTTAAGAGATTCTCTTGCCTCAGCCTCCCAAGTAGTTGGGACTACAGGTGCCCCCCCACAATGCCTGGCTATTTTTTTGTTGTTGTTATTGCAGTTAACATTGTTGTTTTAGCTGGCTTGGGCCAGGTTCAAACCCACCAGGCTTGGTGTATGTGGCCAGCACCCTACCCATTGAGCTAAGGCACCACCCTGATTCTACTCTTACAAGATACCTAAGGTAGTCAAATTCATAGAAACAGACAGTTGAGTGGTGGTTATCAGAGGTGGTGGGGGACAAAGAAAATGGGAATCATTATTTAATATTCACAAAGTTTCAGATTTGCAAGACGAAAGATTCTGGAGATCTGAAAATATACTTTACTGAATTGTACACTTAAAATGTTAAGATGATAAATTTTTTTTTTTTTTTTTGAGACAGAGCCTCAAGTTGTTGCCCTGGGTAAGAGTGCTGTAGCATTACAGCTCACAGCAACCTCCAACTCCTGGGCTTAAGCGATTCTCTTGCCTCAGCCTCCCGAGTAGCTGGGATGACAGGTGCCTGCCATAACGCCCAGCTATTTTTTTTTTTTTTTGGTTGCGGCCGTCATTGTTGTTTGGTGGGCCCAGGCTGGATTTGAACCGGCCAGCTCAGGTGTATGTGGTTGGCACCTTAGCTGCTTAAGCCACAGGCGCCGAGCCAAGATGATAAATTTTATATGTTTATTTTTTACCACAATAAAAAAAGAAAAGAAAATAGTGACTCTTGGGTGGTGCCTGTGGCTCAAAGTAGTAGGGCACTAGCCCTATATATTGGAGGTGGCAAGTTCAAACGCAGCACCAGCCAAAAACTGCAAAAAAAAAAAAAAAAAGTAGTGACTCTTGGTCATAAGCTGTACTCACATTAACAAACTAATGGTGACTCGGCGCCTGTGGCTCAAGTGGCTAAGGCGCCAGCCACATACACCTAAGGTGGCAGGTTCGAATCCAGCCCGGGCCTGCCACAAACAACGACGGCAGCAACCCAAAAAATAGCCGGGCGTTGTTGTGGGCGCCTGTGGTCCCAGCTACTTGGGAGGCTGAGGCAGGAGACTC
>NW_003856399.1:0-1553 GCF_000181295.1 Otolemur garnettii | reverse complement strand
CCCCCGCCCCGGACGGCAGAGAATGTGCTTCTCAGTCCATTCCCAGGCCCTCTCCTTCCCCCTAGGGTTGCCAGGAACAGACTTCAGAACAAGTACCCAAACTGTAACTATTGCTATCTGAACTGTAACCATTGCTACTGTAACCAATGCCACCCAAACTATAACCATTGATACCTAAACTGTAAACCCAAACTGTAACCCTGCTGACAGTCCTCTGCCAATGGCAATGTTCCTTGTACACAAAAAAGGGTATAAAAGACAAAAAACCCTGCACTTTGGGGCTGCTTGTCTTAAGACAATGGCCCCCTGCGCAGGTGTGAATAAATCACCAATTTTTTATATCAGAGTGGGTCCCAAGTTTATTTTTCCAGGTTTTTTAAGTTCTTTCAAGAGCATCCCTGATCCCAGGCCTGAGATCAGTCTGAGGAAGCCTGGAGCTGTCCCCAGCATCAGGAAAGGTTGCCTGTCAACTCACTGCAGTTGATCATTTGACTGCTACTTTCTTGGGCACCTACTATGTACCAAGCATTGTGGCCCTGGTAGTCATCTATCCCAGGAATCCTTGGGTGTTCTTCACAATGTTTCAGGTCCGCCAAGCCACCCTCAGCCCCAATTAAGTCCATAATAGGATTCACAGCACTTAATAAAAAATAAAACTCTTATCCTCACAGTTATGTTTTATCACTACACACAGTGCAAATTAAAATACACAAAAGGCAAAGGCAAAATCCAGAAAAGGCCAGGAGCAGTTTTCTAGGGATCCCCTCTCAGTGGAGTCTCTTGGGGACATGCTTAATTCTTCCAGCAGCAGTGTGTTCCAGGCTGTATGATGTACTCCTTCTGGGGAGGCTCACTGAGCCCCAGAGTGCAGCTTTCATTGGGGTTCAGTCATGTAGGTATGTAGCCTGTGCATACCTGATGTCAGTTGCTCTGGACTCCAGTCCCTCTGAGATTGACAGATATATCATGGCCCTGGCCTCAGGATTACTAAAACAGGCACTCACCTTAAGTTACACTGCAGGCATCAATCATGGGCCCAAATTCTCTGGCATACAAAGATGTTTTCATCAGGCAGAACCTAGGTCTCTCCCAGGAGCCCGCCATACAGGTCAAGCCTGTGCAGACCTGTTCAGGAAGTGCAGTGCTCTAGCACTCAGGCTGCTGAGTCCCTGCGTACTCAACTATCCTACTTTGATCCAGATTTCACCCAGGCTCTGGTCATGGTCATGACTTCCTATGTTGCTCCATCCTAGACTCCTAGACTTGGGGTTTGCATTTAGGGCTTCTCACCAGAATCACTGAGTTATGAAAGTTGAGATATTGTCTACAATAATCTCCTATCAGACACACTGGTGTAGTACTGGAGCCCCTGATTTCACTCAGCCAGGTCACACTAACTGAGCTAACACAAAGCACAACTATATAATCCTGTCTCTCTCAAATAATTTATATAGTTCCCTACTGAATGATTTTTTGATCATTGACAGAAGGATTGAAGATATAACTTCAGGGATGATGGGTGTAGGTTGGGGACAGGGGCTGCCTAGCTCTGT
>NW_003856398.1:0-1554 GCF_000181295.1 Otolemur garnettii | reverse complement strand
GAAGGAAAGAGGCCTTACTGGCCTCTGAGTCACCACTCTATAGCATTTACCACTCGTTTTGAAATACTCAAATAAAATGTGCATTTTAACTTAAACATATTCATGCATGCTGATGTATAGATCTTTTGAGCAGGGCCAGATTATTATTATTATTATTTTTGGTTTTGGATGTGGGACCGAGCTCTATAATATTCTGGCTTTAACTACATGCAAAAGGGATTGTCTGAAGATTCCAGGGTCAGTTTCTTTATCGTGTAAGTATAAACCTAATAAATAACCTAATAACACCTGCAAAGCAATCCAAGGACAGAATCCTTCTAGATGTTCATCTTACATCTTTCAGAGTTTCTGCCCCTTTCCATGAGGAAATTAACCCACGGCCCCCATTCTCTTTGAAAGATGCACTAAGAAATATCCACACACTCACATTCCACCAGTTTACCTGATGTTGAAATGAGTCGCCATGTTTTGCCCTGTAAAACGTGCTCCTGCATATAACACACACCCAGTTTGGGGCCCAAACTTTCTGAAAAATACCCTTTGAGAAAGTGACTGACTGGGGCAGTGAGGGGCGGGGGGAGGGGTAGGGGGTAAGTACATGTCTGGGGAGGGCCAACGCTCCCCTGGTAAACCCACAGATCACACTGCCCTCCCAGGCAGCCTGCTCTGTGAAGGCTGCCCCTTCCCTCTCTCCCTACTATTATCACAACCATGGAGACGGCCACAAGGCATGGCCAGGTCAGACGGGCGCTTCTGAGGCTGCTTGGCCCACGGGCAGCAAGGTAGGTCCCTGGGACCTGTGCCGGGCTTCTGGTTCCCTCAGCCCTCGCCCCACACAGCTGCAGCCCACCTCCGTAGCCCCACCACTGCCCCCTCCCCAGCCCACTTCCACTAGATCCAGATCCTCCCAGACGGGAATCCTGTGCACCTGGTGGGCAGCAACCGGGGAATGGGGCCTGCTGGGCTCCCCCACTCCTGAGCTGTACTACCCATGTATAAGGCACATCTGCATTTCCCCCTCAAAATTTAGGCAAAAAAGTGAGGATGATACACAGGAAAATAATGGGTACAAATAGCCACAAATTTGGGAACAAGTACAGGTGACTCTTGTTAAGCATTCAACTCAGGTGGTAGAGATAGAACTGCATGAATGTTCCAGGGAGACCTGTTTTTCAGACTTTGCAGTACCTATCAGTCACCCGAGGATCTTATTAAAAGGCATATCCTGATTTAGTTAAGTCTTGGAGGGGGCCTGGGACTGTGGGGTTCTAAGTGCTCCCAGATAGTGCTGGCTCTTCTGGTCCTTGGACCTTAGGTAAGAAGGTTCTAGAAAGTCTGCTGGTTTTTGAGAGCACAGCATGCCCAGAAGCATCAGTGTGTTCTATAGGGTGTGGAATGCAATAGCTAATCTTGGGGTTCAGCTCGTGGTGTCAGGTAAGAGTCTATTCTTCATTGTTTCAGTGGCTATTGTGGAGTAAAAAACCATCCCAAACTCCAACTTTGTAAGACCACTCTTTTTATTCTCACTGATTCTGCGGACAAAGGATTCAGAAA
>NW_003856397.1:0-1554 GCF_000181295.1 Otolemur garnettii | reverse complement strand
CAGGAGTCCCAGCTCATGACTCCACCCTGCTCTTCTGTGCAGCAGCCCACAGTGCCCCCCAGGCACCTGCACCTGCACCTAAACCTTGCTGGGGGCTTTATAAGGGGGCTGGAACAAGTCTTTTTGTGAACAAAAAGAAATATGGGGCACCTTTTTATAACCTAACGTCAAACATTTCCAAGTTTGAAGACCATGTGCACAGGGATGGTGCTTTCAGATACTCCTTCATGTATTTTGTTTCTCAGTGTGAAGCACTTATGCTCTTAGAATTAGTTCAAGACTTGAGGCTTGATATCAAAAATAAGAGAACACTAAAGGACCATGGAAGAACAGAGTAAAATTCTTGCCTTTGACCTCCTTCGTAGTCTTGAAAACATATAGAAAATACAAAATCTTTCTGGTTATTTATTTTTTTTTCTGAAGACAGAGTTTTACTTGGACACCCTTGGTAGAGTGTCACAGCATCATAGCTCACAGCAACCTCAAACTCTTGGGCTCAAATAATGCTCTTGCCTCAGCCTCCCAAGTAGCTACAGGTACCCACGACAGCGTCTATTTTTAGAGAAAGGATCTCACTCTTGCTCAGGCTGGTCTTGAACTCCTCAGCTCAAGCAGTCCACCTGCCTTGGCCTCCCAGAGTGATGGGATTACAGCTGTGAGCCACCATGCCCAGTATGAAAATACAAAATCTTGAAAGCCATGACCATCAAGTTTAAAATACATATTTTGATACCCCAAAAACATTGACCAAAGACCGAGTACCAAAATCAGAGGTAGAACCCTTAGCAGATGGGACAGGAGGAGGGCAAGTCACATTCACAGTGACCATGAATGACAGAGCAATTAGTGCAGGTGGAAGCCTAGCTGATCATCATGTTTCCTGTCAACACCCACAAGAGAGCACCATGTCCAAAGAAACACCAACAACCGCGTGGATCCAGATGATTTTAGGCAGCCAGAGGAAGTTTGTTCCTACCCATTTTATAACTTGAACAATACACCTTTGAATAGATTAGCCAACAGGACAGAATTGAGGTTCTCCAGAACCCCAGAAGCATCAGCTTTCTCTCGCCAAAACTAATTTAGCTACTTCTGCTGCCAAATACACATCCTGTCCACAGAAGTCCATGGACCTTCAATACAGAATCATCCCACAAGGAGACCAAACACCGACTTCTTGGGAAGAAGATGATAACACTGGACGACTTCCATTCTGGAGGTTTCAGAACTTTTTTATTATTAATACAAGTTCTGGGTCTGAGTTTTTCTTCCCTGGCACAGGACCACATGTAGCCACATGAATGAGGGCTCAGAATGCCTCATTGACTATTATGATATCTAAAGGATCTCACATCCTTTTGCATCCACAGACCCACTTCATAGCCAAGGGGGTGTGACTGTGTGCACACATCTGTTGGGTACACTGACCCTAAAATACATAGCATTAGCCACAGACAACTACCTGGACAGAACTTAGAGTGACCACGTGAGGGCTCAGCTACAGCACTAGGTGAGGAAGGGCACTCTCAGAAATTGAAAGGTTATTTTTCAAGA
>NW_003856396.1:0-1554 GCF_000181295.1 Otolemur garnettii | reverse complement strand
TTTAATTTACGTTATGTTATGTGGATTTCAACTCAATACACGCCTTTTAAAAGACCTCTCAGTTTCTATTTTCAGCTTAAGAAATGTTGCTTTATACTAATTCTTTCTACATTAGACTCATGATATTCATGAGAAATATGGCTTATGGTTTTCCCAAATCTTCAAATACATTGATAATACCAAAAGATGACTCTTTACAGGGATGAGCATCACAGTTGAAGCTGTTATTCAAGCTGACCAATGCCCAGGACTCACCTTCAAGAATCATGCTTCAGTAGGTCAGATTCTGGCTTTGACATCAATATTTGTGAAAAGTTGTTTCTTTTCTTAATGTACATTCATTGCTTTGAAACTCTGCACTAAATCATAAAACTATCTCCATTACATTAGGCACAATTTAATTGGAAATTTTTGGTGATAACTTTGAACTTTTACTTGAAGTAAAGTACAAGAAGGCAGAATTTGCTTGCAAAATAAACTCCACACTTTACTGCATTGCACAATGAGTGTTGCATGATTGATTATGAACTCACATAACACAAATGGACGCTGAAGATGCTAACAGACATAGTCCAGAACGTACCCTATGCGTATGGTTGCACAGCAGTGCATGGTAGGAGGGGGAAGCCAGTTAACAGCTGTAAACTTCTCCTGGATCATCAGCATCAAGCTTTAAGAAAAGCGGCCATGGAGTGATGGCGAATAGAAGAGATACCCCTGTAACGGGCATGCAAAGGACCAGCTGAAGGGGAACATGTGAAGGTCCAGGTTTAATCCTTAAAAAACAAATTACCACCAACAGGCCACCTAAGCATAAGAGAAGAGGAAATAGACTTGTGTTCTTGATGGCACATGTCAAGTTTTTGAAAGAACATGAAGAATGAATAATACCATTGAGGAGAGTTTTGGAAAATGCAATCTACCTTTAGATATTTATTTTTTTGCCTCCACATGGTCAACTGTAAATGTAATGACTTTCTTTCTAATTTTTTTGGCATATAATAATTTTATATATTTACAAAGTACATAGTGATATTGCCCTATTTATGTTTTATGGTGATCAGGTCAGGATACTTATTACATCTATTCCATCGAATATTTTTCTTTTCTCTGATTTTGGAACATTTGATATCTTCCTTCCAGCTATTTGAAACTAAATATATGTATGTGTAAAACACACACACAGACATATATATATATATATATATATATATAGTGTGTGTATATATATGTATATATATGGTCATACTACAGTACTGCAGGCCTCAACTTAATTCCTTTCATATAGTTTTATATCCTTAAACAAATCTCTACCTTCTTTCCCCCTATCCTCTCTAGCCTCTAGTATCTTATGTTCTACTTTTACTTCTAGAAGTTCAACTTTGTAAAACTTCCATAAATGAGTGAGGACATGTGATGTTAACTTCCTATTCCTGCTTTATTGAACTTAACATTATGCCCTCTGGTTCTATCCATGTTGCTGCAAATGACAGCATTTCATTCTTTTTATAAGGCCAGTAATATTCCCTTGTGTGTAGATACCACATTCATCTG
>NW_003856395.1:0-1554 GCF_000181295.1 Otolemur garnettii | reverse complement strand
ACCTACTTCCCTGGAGTCCTGAAGTGGCTCCACTAAGGCCTCACCCTGTCCCTAGAGGCCTTGAGTGTAATGGATCCATTCATTCACAAAATCTTTAAAAAATTGCCCAGGAGGTCAACTGCCTGGCCTACAACAAGCACTCCACCAGCAACACCAGAGAGATTCAGATGACCTTTCGCCTGATGCCACCCGGGGACATAGGCAAGAATGCTGTGTCCCAAGCCAACAAGATGGGCATCTGGTACACCACCAGCAAGTGAGCTGCCTCTGGACCCCTGAGCACACAGACCCAAAGGCTGTTTTCAGAGCCATGCACAGTTGTCCTTAAAGAGCTATAGCCACTACGAGGTACACGCTGGAGTTCAGGGACAGATACCAGATCCTGTTTGATCACTTTTGTGGGGCATGAGGCAGGTGGCATGCTGCAGAGGCACTTTTACTTCTTTTTCCTCAAGTAATTTGAATGTTCATATGTATGTTGCTTTAATACCTTCTAATTTTTTTTTTTGTATTTTCTTTCTGGACTTAGTGCTTTCTCTTGGTTTGTTACTATATAAATGTACTAGAATATGTCATGAACTCCCCACCTAAATAATTGATTTCTAGCTTTTTATCTCTATGGGAAGGGAATATGATGTGTGAATGTAATCCTAAAATCTGTTTCCAGGTGGTAATACACATTCAGGAAAACATGTAGGAAAGCAAAGGTTAGTTTCAGAGCCATGAGTTGTTAGAGAAAGAACTGTGAGCCAGGAGAGAAAACTGCATTTCACTAAATACTTAATGATATTATGCTCTTTGTTGGTGTTTCAAAATGCTAGTGTTTGTCAAGAGAAACAAGTATTTTTCAGATGTTAATCTTGCGTGCCGTTCTAAGGCATGTTATATGTTGTGAGAGTCATTTTAGGAAATCAAATCGATTAGGACCTTTTTATGTCTGTTTGAGTTTGTTTCAGAATGGAAAAAAAGAGCATTACAGAAAGGATGATAAAACTGGGATATAATTGGACTGTGCAAACAATTCTGGGAACATAAGGGTGACTTTTCAGAAGTAGAAGAGTATGTCACATTATTCACTTGTTGGTGGGTGAACTGTGTGAATAGAGTCATAGTTGTAGACAGCAGGATGAGTCAGATGTCAGTAGGACTGTGTAGGTTGGGGTGCTTTGGGGAATGTTTGGGAATGGTAGAAATTGGGTTGCAAGTGTGGTTGCCACTTTTATCCCCTGTCTTGAATCAATGAGGACAGGAATTAGATGACACATGGGGCAATCATTAATACCAGGAGGATTGCAGAGAGGGGGCCCAAGGTGGGTAAGATCCAGCATTTCCAGGGGCTGTTAATCCTGGATCTCTAATTTTGAGATCTCAAGTGGGTATCTTGTTCCCAGAGTCAAATGATACCCTCTCGGACCAGATCAGATTTGATGGTTAGAAATAGAAGGTCTTCTGTGAAAAGGTGCAAAGGTCCTTTCCTCTGCCATGAGTATATGTAAGCTTCTAAGATGTTTGGGAGGGCAACTTGTTGGACAAGGACAGGTGGCAGGCCTCCTG
>NW_003856394.1:0-1555 GCF_000181295.1 Otolemur garnettii | reverse complement strand
TTGTGATTTTCTTAATAACATTTTTCTTTTCTCCAGCTTCCTTTATTATGAGAATACAGTACATAATACATATAATATGCAAAATATATGTTAGCTGACTGTTGAGGCTATCACTAAGGCTTCCAGTCAATAGAGGTGATTAGTGATTAAGTTTTTAGGGAGTCAAAAGTTGTGTGTAGATTTTTGACCATATGGGGAGTCGGCATTCCTAATCTCCGAGTTGTTCAAGGGTCAACCGTACATGTTCAAAGAAGCACCTCACATCAAATTTTGGGGAGAGAAGGATGGATTATTTAATATGGGTCAACTGACCACCTATTTTTTTTTTTTTTTAAATTGGGACAGAGTTTCACTTTGTCACCCTCGGGAGAGAGCTGTGGCATCATAGCTCACAGCAACCTCAAACTCTTGGGCTTAACTGATTCTCTTGCCTCGGCCTCTTGAGTAGCTGGGACTACAGGTGACTGCCACAATGCCTGGCTATTTTTGTTTGTTTGTTTGTTTTTTTTGTTTAGCAGGCCCAGGCTAGGTTCAAATCCACCAGCCCTGGAGCATGTGGCTGGGGCCCTAACCACTGAGCTACAGGTGCCCCTGACAGTTATTTTGTCAAAAAGAATCACAAGGCTAGGTTTCTATTTCTTTCTCACAGTGAAATAACTTGTCAATGGATTAAAGGGTTATCCACTCCTTGGCTGAGTCCTGCAGTGGCTGATTGTGGTGGTGAGAGTGGCACCCCCACCTGTCTTGTGTATCGAGGAGCCCCTGCCTATCTGTGCGGCATGATCCCCCTGCTCACCTGGGTGGCATGATCCTCCCCACACCTCCTCCCAGGACCTGCTCACTCCTCTGAGGCTGGCCTGGTCTTTCTGTGTCCACAACCCACCAGGCTCCTTTCTACTCAGTAACTGCTGTCCCCCTAACCCCACATCGTCCCATGGCTGTCCCCTTCCCATCTTATGCATGTGTTCCCTCCTGAAAGACCCCCTGGCCACCCCCATTTTCTTTCACATTATCCTGCTTTGTTTTCTCCATAGCTCTCATCATCTTTGAAAATCATTTATTCCTTCATCTGCTGTTTATGGTGGGCCCATCAGTCCCTATTGGGATTGGAGTTCTGGGAAGGCTGCTGTCTTGTCCCACAGGGAGCTCCTATGCCTATAAGCAGTGTCCAGAGCAGAGAAGGTGCTCAATACGTGTGAGTCTCAAGGAAGGACTTCAGCTGGGTGCAGTGGCCCGTGCCTATAATCCTTGTGCTTTAGGAGGTAGAGGCAGGTGGATTGCTGGAGCTCAGGAGTTCGAGACTAGCCTGAGCAAGAGTGAGACCCTGTTTCTATTAAAATTAGAAAAACTAGCCGGATGTTGTGTGGGCACCCACAGTCATTAGCCACTCGGGAAGCTGAAGCAAGAGGATCACTTGAGCCTAAGTGTTTGAGGTTGCTGTGAGCTATGATGCTCACAGCACTCTACCCAGGATGACAGAGCAAGACTCTGTTTCAAAAAAAAGGAAGGACTTTAAACCTGAAAGTGAAATGAGAGTTAAGTACCTTTCCAAGCT
>NW_003856393.1:0-1555 GCF_000181295.1 Otolemur garnettii | reverse complement strand
TTTCTTTAGTTAAGAGAGAAATTGGAGAGAGAGAAAAATAATTCAAAGGAAAAAGAAAAAGGCTGTGGCCCACCTGTATTAGATCCCAGCCTTATCTGTACTGTCAACTGATAAAATGAGTCACAACTGTTTCAGTAAATTGAACTGTTAAATAGGACTAAAAGACTAGCCGAAAAGTGTGGTGTGAATGTATGTCTCAGAAGAGAGACCCTGAGTAGAAATGGGGAACAAGCAAGGGAAGCCCACCTCATTAACTACCATATTAAAACACTTTAAAAATAAATTTGTAAGTGACTATGACACCAGGAAAAGCTAAGGAGTCTTTGTGAGCAGGAATGCCCCCCCTTTTGGAATTGGATAGTCATCAGAGAAAAATTTAGAAATTTAGAAAAATCCCTAGTGTCTGAGGTATGACACAGAGTTACTGGAGTCACACTTAGCAGTTTCCATACATGGATACCTGGCTATAGGTAGTAGTGAGCCAACCACCTTAGTTAAAAAGACAGGTTAAAACAGTACTAGTAACACAGGGACAGAAAGAAAAAGTGCTTTCCACCTGACCTAAAGTAGTGGTGCTGAAGATATTGGCAGATCTGGTACCGAGAGACATTGCTGCAAAAACTGAAAAAGGCCACAGAACTGGAAGAGCAGGGAGCCCTCTATAACTTAGTGGGAGAGGCCCTGCTAAGACTGAAGGGGACCGGACCCAGCCGCCCCCAGAGGGTCCATGGTCCGAGTGAGAATTGAAGGCAAGGAATACTGGGGGTGAACACTTGGTAATCACCTGGCAAGTAGCCCCTCTCTCAGACCACAGAATTGGAAGTGTTCTGTTAGAGGCCACGAGGAAATATGCAGCTACAACTGCCCAAACCAGATCTGGTATTAGCCTCAGGAGACAGGCTGTTTTATGACTCAGCCAGAGGAAAGACTGAGGCCCGAACTGGCCCAGATGGCTGTGGGTCTGGATAAAAAAATAACTCCCTAAAGCTGTGCTCAAGGTACAGACTGCCTATTGTAACATCTAAAAGTATGTGGCTATAAAGTTCCTAGAGAAAAGACTCAGATCCGCCAGCAGTAAATGCCTTATTATCCAGCAGGCAGGAAGGAATCTAGATATAAAGAGATAAGTCATTAGTCACCTCCCCATCTCCACAAGCGGAAGGCAGTTCGAGAATTCCTAGGCGCAGTCGGTTTCTGTCGTCTTTGGATCCCCAACTTTACCATCTTAGCTAGACCTCTATATGAGGCAACTAAAGAAGAGGGAGGAAAGTCCTTAGAATGGTAAAGAGAACAAGAACGTGCCCTCTCCCAACTGAAGATGGGACTAATAACTGCCCCATCTTTAATGGGGCTAATAACTGGGACTGCCAGAACCAAAATGGCTGTGGAAATGTTAACCCAGCTGGTTAGGTCCGGGCCAAGGCTTGAGGTAGCCTACCTCTCTAAGCAGTTAAGTAGAATAGCCACCCTGCTTACAGGCTCTAGCTGCTTACTCTCCTTGTGCAAGAAGCAGATAAACTGACTCTAGGACCCCACTCTGTGGTCACTTTAATGG
>NW_003856392.1:0-1555 GCF_000181295.1 Otolemur garnettii | reverse complement strand
TCACAGCTCACAGCAACCTCAAACTCTTGGGCTTAAGTGATTCTCTTGCCTCAGCCTCCCAAGTAGCTGGGACTACAGGTGCCACAACACCCGGCTATGTTTTGGTTGCAGTTGTCATGGTTGTTTGGCAGGCCTTGGGCTGGATTTGAAACCATTAGCTCTAGTGTATGTGGCTGGCACCCTAGCCCCTGAGCTACAGGTGCTGAGCCGTGCACAGCAATTATAATATTATATCTGGGTGCATATTTATTTTCCTATCACTGATTTCATCCATAGCAGAGTCTTTTACAGTTTTTATCTAATTCCTCATTAATAGGAAGGCTGTTTCCAGTTTTGTTTTTGTAAATTATGCTTGTAATGAGTTTCCATGCACCTATATCTTTGCAGTACATCTCCAATTCATTCTATATGATAATTTTCCAGAAGTAGAATTTTTAGATCAAATAGTATGTATTTAGGATGTTACACATATTGATGTATAGAAAGGTTGTATGTACCGTTTAATATCCCCATTACCAGAACATGAAATACCACTACCAGAATATGAATACCCTCATCAACAGAGAATACAGGATAGATATAGTTTTCATTGTCTTGTTGGCTGACCGACAGTAATAGGTAAAGGGCAACAACATAAGGCAATGCAACTAGCAATATTTTGCAAGCTTCAAAGGGTCTTTTTTTTTTTTTTGAGACAGAGCCTCAAGCTGTCATCCCTAGCTGAAGAGGATGGCATCACAGTCACAACAACCTCCAACTCCTGGGCTCAAGCGAGTCTCTTGCCTCCACCTCCCAAGTAGTTGAGACCACAGGCGCCCACCATAACACTTGGCTATTTTTTGGTTGCAGCCATCATTGTTTTTGGCGGGGCCGGGCTGGATTTGAACCCGCCACCTTAGGTGTATGTGGCTGGCGCCTTAGCTGCTTGAGCCACAGGTGCCGAGCCAGGGTCTTTTTTCTATGTTAAATAGCAGCCATATAACTCACAATTCTCTCCCTCTCTACCTTGTGTAATTTTATAAGTACAGGAACATTATCAGTTTGGACAATGCCAAGAGGTAAGCACTCTAGCTTTTGGCAGCATGTGGACAAAGAAACCAGGGAAACTAAATTTTCCATTTTTGCCTCACAATCATAGCTTCCTCCAATCACAGCATTAATTTTCCAGGTGTGTTCTTTAGACCAGCATTATCAGCATCGGCTGGGAACTTGCAATGTCTCAGGCCTCACTCAAGGCCCATTGAATCAGAAACTCTGGATATGGGCCCCAGCAGTGCGTGTTTTTTTTTTTTTTTTTTTTGAAGAAGGGCCTTAAGCTATCCCCCTGCGTAGAGTGCTGTGGCATTACAGCTCATAGCAACCTCCAACTCCTGGGCTCAAGCAAGTCTCCTGCCTCAGCCTCCCAAGTAGCTGGGACCACAGGTGCCCACCACAACACCTGGCTTTTTTTTTTTTTTTTTTTTTTTGGTTGCAGCCATCATTGTTGTTTGGCGGGCCTGGGCTGGATTCGAACCCACCACCTTAGGTGTATGTGGCTGGTGCCTTAGCCACTTGA
>NW_003856391.1:0-1555 GCF_000181295.1 Otolemur garnettii | reverse complement strand
AGCTTGGAAAGGTACTTAACTCTCATTTCACTTTCAGGTTTAAAGTCCTTCCTTTTTTTTGAAACAGAGTCTTGCTCTGTCATCCTGGGTAGAGTGCTGTGAGCATCATAGCTCACAGCAACCTCAAACACTTAGGCTCAAGTGATCCTCTTGCTTCAGCTTCCCGAGTGGCTAATGACTGTGGGTGCCCACACAACATCCGGCTAGTTTTTCTAATTTTAATAGAAACAGGGTCTCACTCTTGCTCAGGCTAGTCTCGAACTCCTGAGCTCCAGCAATCCACCTGCCTCTACCTCCTAAAGCACAAGGATTATAGGCACGGGCCACTGCGCCCAGCTGAAGTCCTTCCTTGAGACTCACACGTATTGAGCACCTTCTCTGCTCTGGACGCTGTTTATAGGCATAGGAGCTCCCTGTGGGACAAGACAGCAGCCTTCCCAGAACTCCAATCCCAATAGGGACTGATGGGCCCACCATAAACAGCAGATGAAGGAATAAATGATTTTCAAAGATGATGAGAGCTATGGAGAAAACAAAGCAGGATAATGTGAAAGAAAATGGGGGTGGCCAGGGGGTCTTTCAGGAGGGAACACATGCATAAGATGGGAAGGGGACAGCCATGGGACGATGTGGGGTTAGGGGGACAGCAGTTACTGAGTAGAAAGGAGCCTGGTGGGTTGTGGGCACAGAAAGACCCGGCCAGCCTCAGAGGAGTGAGCAGGTCCTGGGAGGAGGTGTGGGGAGGATCATGCCACCCAGGTGAGCAGGGGGATCATGCCGCACAGATAGGCAGGGGCTCCTCGATACACAAGACAGGTGGGGGTGCCACTCTCACCGCTACAATCAGCCGCTGCAGGACTCAGCCAAGGAGTGGATCACCCTTTAATCCATTGACAAGTTATTTCACTGTGAGAAAGAAATAGAAACCTAGTCTTGTGATTCTTTTTGACAAAATAACTGTCAGGGGCACCTGTAGCTCAGTGGTTAGGGCCCCAGCCACATGCTCCAGGGCTGGTGGGTTTGAACCTAGCCTGGGCCTGCTAAACAAAAAAAACAAACAAACAAACAAAAATAGCCAGGCATTGTGGCAGTCACCTGTAGTCCCAGCTACTCAAGAGGCCGAGGCAAGAGAATCAGTTAAGCCCAAGAGTTTGAGGTTGCTGTGAGCTATGATGCCACAGCTCTCTCCCGAGGGTGACAAAGTGAGACTCTGTCCCAATTTAAAAAAAAAAAAAAATAGGTGGTCAGTTGACCCATATTAAATAATCCATCCTTCTCTCCCCCAAATTTGATGTGAGGTGCTTCTTTGAACGTGTACGGTTGGCCCTTGAACAACTCGGAGATTAGGAATGCCGACTCCCCATATGGTCAAAAATCTACACACAACTTTTGACTCCCTAAAAACTTAATCTCTAATCGCCTCTATTGACTGGAAGCCTTAGTGATAGCCTCAACAGTCAGCTAACATATATTTTGCATATTATATGTATTATGTACTGTATTCTCATAATAAAGGAAGCTGGAGAAAAGAAAAATGTTATTAAGAAAATCACAA
>NW_003856390.1:0-1555 GCF_000181295.1 Otolemur garnettii | reverse complement strand
TTTTTTTTTTTTTTAAACTTTTTAATGGACTTTCTGGTTGCATGGCAAGAATTTACGTTCACGCCTCATCTCCCTTGGCTGTAAGATCAGAGAGTGAGTCTCACCCATCCATGGGCTCTGCTGTGCTCAGCATGGTGCCCCAGCCACTCAGTAAATGTTTGCTCAGCTAAAATAAAGCCCTGCTTTGATTTAGCTTCCTGCTTGTGCGTCTCAGAAAGGGCCAAAGGCATTTATCTCTTGGAAATAATCTTGTCTTTAGCTTTAGACTAGTCTCAACTGTAACCCAAGAACTGATTAAACTTCCAAACCATAAGGGAGGCTTAATTGAAAAATGTGGTTCAATCTTTCATGGCAACATTATGAACTCTGTTTTGGGGCTCTAGCAATATATATCGTTAATTTGACTTAACCTATTCACTTTGAAAAAAAAATTATTTCATAGGTTGCCACTTTAATCTGTTTTTAACAGTGGTGCTGATAGCAATCCTTTTTGAGTTTGCAATATTATAGATTTCTTAAGTACATTTAGTACAGAATTATTTAGAGCACAGATCTTTAAACTGGACAAATTCCATGTCCAGATTCATTTCAGGTAGACGGTGTCTCTTGCAGAAAACTCAAAACCCATGGGCCAAGTGTTTTTTTTAAAAAATATTTGAACCTGAGACATTAAAATCATTCGTAATCTTAACATTATTATATCTAGAAAAGACTCATGTTTATTTCTAAATCTCCGTTGTAATTACCTTTAGTAGTCTATTCTTCTTAATTAATGGTTTTTATTTTCAAGGCTTATTTCAATTTTACAGGCTTTGCTGAGAACTACCAATTTAATATCACTTAAAAAATTCCAAGTGAAAATATGAATCAGTTGAATTAAGCTTCCATTTTTGGTTTGGTTACTTTTCACTAAGTAAAATACACTGCATTAACACACATTTGCTTTTTATTTCTAGTCACTTTCATACACGTGACTCTGAATTTCCTATAACCCAAGAATATGCTTTCAAATAAATTAAACATGTTTTAATAAATAGGTACATATAAAGTAACTTCTATTGTTTCCTTTTCATTTAAGATTTATTGTAAATATATTGAAAGTTCATTTTAGATTTTATACAAAACCCTATTGAGAAAGAACGTTTTGATGTTAAAAAGGTTATTTTCCAATGCACATAAGTGGCCTGGAGGCTTCCATATCAGACTTCAAACAAAGGAGAGTAGGATTGTATACTTCTTTAAGAATTCATGTATTCTTTGTATAATAAAATGTAATCTAAAGGGAATTATTTCTAGTTCAGGTGGCCAGATGCAGGTGGAAACACCAGTCTCATCGTCCCACTTACACTGGTAGATGTGGAGGAAGGTCTCACTGAGCTTGTTAGTGAACAGAGGCTCAGGGAGGTCCCGGAAGAACTGTTTCACCATGTCCGCCACGTCATACGCAGATTGCTCTTCATAGCTGACATTATCAGGAAAGTTTTCATTCATCTGGCGAAGGGCTTGGATTCGAGACTTCACTCCTGATTTACGAAAAAGACCCACCTGAAAAAAA
>NW_003856389.1:0-1556 GCF_000181295.1 Otolemur garnettii | reverse complement strand
ATTAATATAAGAAAAAAGGCTTTAAAATATTTGGTATAAATGAAATATTATTCATAAGTATTTGGTAAATGCATCATTGATTAGAAATAAAGATCATTTAATGAGTTTATTTTCTGAAAATATTCTCAAACCAAGTAGCTACAAAATTAAATTGATAGCTAAGTGCTGTAGAAAACTAGTATGGAACACAAAGAGAAATTCATGTAATATAAGTTACAAATAATTATATGAGGCAAATTGTTAACTGAAATACAGATACAATAAAATTCTACAAATAAAATGTGAAAGCAATGCTAAAATTAAATAGGATCATGTCACTGAAGCTACATTAAACAATTTTGGTGCCTTTACTTGAGAAATACCTTATTTTTCTAAAAAAACAAAACAATAAAAACCTCACATCACTTAGATCCTTAAAAATTTATATTATATACATAGCTTTAAAAAGGTGCATGTTATATGTTGTCCACATAATATGGAATTATTAGTTGTTGTTGATCCTAGCTGTTCATGAAGGAGTTAAAATAAATCTGTATTTGTAGTTAGATATTATGAGATGCTTAATAGGGCAACCAGGATAGCTAGGTTTTTTCTGTGTAATATTAAGAACTGTGTAGCATATTGATATGTAAGACATTATCTGACTTGCAATATAAACCACATCCCTGGTATGCTGGCTTGCTGCTTCTTTATAATTTTTAGAATGTATGAATTCCTTGAAAAATAATAAATTAGCAGGTTATCCTGAAGTTCTTCACCTAAAAGGGATGAATGCCTTTCTTCTGTTATTAATAAAGCGATAAGAGTACATTTTGTCATCTCAAGGTGATAAATTACTATTGAGACACCCTCTAAAATATTTTTTGATGAAACGTGAAAGTGACCAGTGGATTTTATTCCTACAAATTCGCTTTAAACCTCCTTCTCCCACTCAAACATATACTAGTCTTAAATCATTAACCTAATCTAACAGCTTATTATCAAAGATAATAAATGTGGAGACCTCTAAGTCAATCTCTAAGTCAACTGGACATATCAGCTCTGAATTTGTGGGGGATGAAAAGAGGGACATAAATCTCTGTAATAGCCAAGTGGAGGCTATAAAATAACTTGCAGTTTGGGAACTCACGAAATTGCTCTGTTTTAGAGGGTTGTATATATTTTCTTCAAAGTTATGAAATGGTAGAAAAATGATATTAAAATTAAAAGTAAGATTGTTAGAAAATGATATAACATATAGTAAACTTAGTGCAAAATTATAATGCCCTTCCAAAAAGCCACATGAAACATCTGAGTGTACATCAGTGATTTGGAAGGCTGTTTGAAATAAATGCAATGAGTTTATTAGCCATTCATAAGACCAGCGAAAGAAGGCTTTTGGTTTTTGTTTTTTTTTTTTTTTTTTTTTTAAAGAATGTGCTCACAGTACAGTAAAACAGAATGAGACTGAGATCTGTGAGTTGTATCAGAGCTAGGCTGGGAACAGTCAGAGTTGCTGACATTTTGGCTCCAGATGAATCCGACACAGAGAGTTTGTAGCCTGGACCGCCTTCCGC
>NW_003856388.1:0-1556 GCF_000181295.1 Otolemur garnettii | reverse complement strand
AACTGAAGTCCCCATTTCATCCTAGTGTTACTGCTTTCTCATCATTGGCCCCAGGGTTTCGACTTGAAGTCCCCATTGCACCCAGATGTGACTGCTTTCTCTTCATTGGCCCCCGGGGTTTCAAACTGAAGTCCCCATTTCACCTGGGGCTGCCTGCTTTCTCTTCATTGGCCCTCGGGGTTTCTAATACAAGTCCCCATTTCCCCCTGGGGGTGTCTGCCTTCTCTTCCTTGGGACCCGGGGTTTCAAACTGAAGTCCTCATTTTACCAGGGGGAGACTGCTTTCTGTTCATTGGCCCCCGGGGTTTGTAACTTCAGTCCCCTTTTCCTCAGAGGGTGCCTGCTTCCTCTTCATTGGCCCCCGGGGTTTCGAACTCAACTCTCCATTTAACCCCAAGGTGCCAACTTTCTCTTCTTTGGACCCCGGGGTTTCTAATTCATGTCCCCATTTCACACGGGGGTGCTGGCTTTCCTTTCATTGGGCCGCCGGGTTTCCAACTAAAGTCCCCATTGCACCCTGGTGTGCCTGCTTTCTCTTTATTGACCCCCGGGATTTCGAATTGATATGTCGATTTCACCCTGGGGAGCCTGCTTTCTGTTCCTTGGCCCCCGGTGTTTGTAACTTAAGTCCCCTATTCCCCTAGGGGTGCCTGCTTTCTCCTCCTGTGAACCTGGGATTTCTAATTGAAGTCTCCATTTAACCCCAGGGGTTCAAACATTCTCTTCATTGGCCCCCGGGGTTTCTAATTCAAGTCCACATTTCACAGGTGGGTGCAGGCTTTCTCTTCATTGGCCCCTGGGGTTTCTTATAGAAGTCCCCATCTCCCCTTTGGGGTTCCTGGATTCTCTTCATTGGGCCCCAGGGTTTCGATCTGAAGTCTTCATTTCTCACAGGTTGCCTGCTTTCTCTTCATTTTTTTCCCGGGGTTTTGAACTGAAGTCCCCATTGCACACAGGTGTGCATGCTTTCTCTTCATTGACCACGGAGGTTTTGAACTGAAGTCCCCTTTTCACCCGGGAGTGCCAGCTTTCTCTTCACTGGCCCCCGAGGTTTTAACTGAAGTCCCCATTTCACACGGGGGTGCCGCTTTTCTCTTCACTGGTCTCCGGGGTTGCTAACTGAAGTCCACATTTCACCCGGATCTGCCTGCTTTCTCTACATTGGCCCCCGGGGTTTCGAACTCAAGTCCCCATTGCACCCAGGTGTGCCTGCTTCCTCTTCATTGGCCCCCGGGGTTTGGAACTCAAGTCCCTATTTTACCCGGGGGTGCCTGCTTTCTCTTTATTGACCCCCGGGGTTTCGAATTCTTATGCCGATTTCAACCCGGGGAGCCTGCTTTCTGTTCATTGGCCCCTGGGGTTTGTAACTTAAGTCCCCTATTCACCTAGGGGTGCCTGCTTTCTGCTCCTGGGACTCTGGGAATTCTAATTGAAGTCTCCATTTAACCCCGGGGTTCAAACTTTCTCTTAATTGGCCCCTGGGGTTTCTAATTCAATTCCACATTTCACACGAGGGTGCAGGCTTTCTCTTCATTGGGCCCCAGGGGTTTGTAACT
>NW_003856387.1:0-1557 GCF_000181295.1 Otolemur garnettii | reverse complement strand
TCAAGTGGCTAAGGCACCAGCCACATACACCTAAGGTGGTGGGTTCGAATCCAGCCCAGGCCCGCCAAACAACAATGATGGCTGCAACCAAAAAAAAAAAAAAAAAAAAAAAGCCAGGTGTTGTGGTGGGCACCTGTGGTCCCAGCTACTTGGGAGGCTGAGGCAGGAGACTTGCTTGAGCCCAGGAGTTGGAGGTTGCTATGAGCTGTAATGCCACAGCACTCTACGCAGGGGGATAGCTTAAGGCCCTTCTTCAAAAAAAAAAAAAAAAAAAACACGCACTGCTGGGGCCCATATCCAGAGTTTCTGATTCAATGGGCCTTGAGTGAGGCCTGAGACATTGCAAGTTCCCAGCCGATGCTGATAATGCTGGTCTAAAGAACACACCTGGAAAATTAATGCTGTGATTGGAGGAAGCTATGATTGTGAGGCAAAAATGGAAAATTTAGTTTCCCTGGTTTCTTTGTCCACATGCTGCCAAAAGCTAGAGTGCTTACCTCTTGGCATTGTCCAAACTGATAATGTTCCTGTACTTATAAAATTACACAAGGTAGAGAGGGAGAGAATTGTGAGTTATATGGCTGCTATTTAACATAGAAAAAAGACCCTGGCTCGGCACCTGTGGCTCAAGCAGCTAAGGCGCCAGCCACATACACCTAAGGTGGCGGGTTCAAATCCAGCCCGGCCCCGCCAAAAACAATGATGGCTGCAACCAAAAAATAGCCAAGTGTTATGGTGGGCGCCTGTGGTCTCAACTACTTGGGAGGTGGAGGCAAGAGACTCGCTTGAGCCCAGGAGTTGGAGGTTGTTGTGAGCTGTGACACCATGGCACTTTACCCAAGGGGACAGCTTGAGGCTCTGTCTCAAAAAAAAAAAAAAAGACCCTTTGAAGCTTGCAAAATATTGCTAGTTTCATTGCCTTATGTTGTTGCCCTTTACCTATTACTGTCGGTCAGCCAACAAGACAATGAAAACTATATCTATCCTGTATTCTCTGTTGATGAGGGTATTCATATTCTGGTAGTGGTATTTCATGTTCTGGTAATGGGGATATTAAACGGTACATACAACCTTTCTATACATCAATATGTGTAACATCCTAAATACATACTATTTGATCTAAAAATTCTACTTCTGGAAAATTATCATATAGAATGAATTGGAGATGTACTGCAAAGATATAGGTGCATGGAAACTCATTACAAGCATAATTTACAAAAACAAAACTGGAAACAGCCTTCCTATTAATGAGGAATTAGATAAAAACTGTAAAAGACTCTGCTATGGATGAAATCAGTGATAGGAAAATAAATATGCACCCAGATATAATATTATAATTGCTGTGCACGGCTCAGCACCTGTAGCTCAGGGGCTAGGGTGCCAGCCACATACACTAGAGCTAATGGTTTCAAATCCAGCCCAAGGCCTGCCAAACAACCATGACAACTGCAACCAAAACATAGCCGGGTGTTGTGGCACCTGTAGTCCCAGCTACTTGGGAGGCTGAGGCAAGAGAATCACTTAAGCCCAAGAGTTTGAGGTTGCTGTGAGCTGTGA
>NW_003856386.1:0-1557 GCF_000181295.1 Otolemur garnettii | reverse complement strand
GAGAAGAGAGGTGAATTAGGATTCGTGAGCTGTGTGCAGACACAGAAGTCATGCAAGAGTTTTTTAAAATGTACTTAAGGAAGGGCTTTCTACCATCTCTTATTGACTGAGAAGGAGTCAGATTTTTCACAGGTGAGTTCCCTATGCCTAAATGTCCCCTACCAAAGGGCACTGATCACTTCTCAGGATTTGTAATGAAAAGTTCAACATTTTCATAGAAACTGAATTAGTCAGTTTCAAATATTTACTCTAATCTCTATTTATAAAACAGAAAAAGTAGTGAAAGGGCAGCACCCAACAGGCAGAGATCTCACAGACCACCAAGGCTTGTACGAAAAAGGTCTTTATTGGTGAGGGAAGGACGCTGCATAGCAGCACCAAGGAGGAGAGAAAAGAGAAGAGAGAAATCAAAAGCAAAGTGCACCCTTCTATAGGTTGGGTTAGGGGAAGTCTCAGAAAGATAACAGGATGGTAGATTAGCCAATAAGGAGTTACTGCGGTGGTGGGAAGAGCTGTTAGGGGCAGGTCATAAGTTTGAATTTTTCAGCAGGTATTTGGGACAAGGAGATGAAGTAAGTTTTACAATTGGGAGATAAGATGTCTAGTAAGCAACTTGCTGTTGAAACTTGAAGAGTGAGACAACTAGTCTTATTCTGTTTGAAAGCAGGAAGGGGCTTTCTGGGGAAGGGGCTTTTGGGGGGAAGGGACTCTTCTGGGGCAATTACCTAATAAGTAGTAGGTTTCTTCTCTTCAGGAATACCATGAAAGAAAATAGCTTTTATGGTTAAAACGTCTTCAGGCATGGCACAATGGCTCACCTATAATCCTAGCACCGTGAGAGCCTAGGCAGGTGGATTATTTGAGTTTAGGAGTTTGAGACCAGCCTGAGCAAGAGTGAGACCTTGTCTCTACCTAAAAAAATTTAAAAACTAGCCAGGCATGGTGGTGCATGCCCATAGTCCAGCTACTCGGGAGCTGAGGCAAAAGGATCACTTGAGCCCAGGAGTTTGAAGTTGCTATGAGCTATGATGATGCTGCACTCAAGCCTGGGACAACAGAGTGAGACTCTATCTCAAAATAATAATAATAAAATAAAATAATAAAATGTCTTTGACATACCTGAAAATCCAAAATAGAAAGTGTTCATCACCTCTTTTAAAAGTATCTTATCTTTGCAGGTTAATCCGCCACTTCTGAATTTGTCATCAGCTTTGAAATCAAAGAAATCACAATGAATGTGACTGAATTCATACTAATGGGACTGACACAGAATCCTCAGACACAGAGAATTCTATTTTTTGTGTTACTTATCATCTACCTCATCACTGTCATGGGAAACCTGCTCCTTGTGGTGACCATAATCTGTAGCCAGACTTTGGACTCCCCGATGTATTTCTTCCTGGCTTTCTTATCTTTGATAGATGCCTGCTATTCCTCTTCCATAGTCCCTAAAATGCTGGCTGATTTGCTCTCTGACACAAAAGCCATCTCCCTCAATGGCTGCCTGACACAGCTCTTTGTTGAACATTTCTTAGGTGCTTCAGAGATTGTCCTCCT
>NW_003856385.1:0-1558 GCF_000181295.1 Otolemur garnettii | reverse complement strand
TATAAGCTGCATGAAGTCAGGGACCATTTCTGTCTTTCTGTGTATCCACCCCCACCACAAATAATTGTGCCAAACACAATGTAGAGGTTTACTAACTAATTAATTAGCAAATATGCATGTGTTTTTAATTCCCTATAAACACACAAGCATATATCACATAGAAGGATTTGAGCAAATCTTCTTATTCAGTGCTTACTATCAAAAATTATTGATATTAATATGAAAACTAAGCCCCTTATAACAAAATAGGAGATCAAAATGAAATAAATCTTAGAATTGGCAGGAACAGAAATTAATGAAGACATTTTATTCTTGGAGCACTGAAGTGGACAATAGATTAAAAAGTTTTCTATTGCTGTGTAACAAAATTACCACAAACTCAGTAGCTCAAAATAATACTCATTTATAATCTCACAGTTCCTAAGTTTCAGGAGTATGGGAAAGACTTAACTGAGTCCTCCGCTTCATAATTTTATAAGATCTCAAAGTGTCAGCGTGAGCTGCAGTCTCATCTGAGGACCAACTGGGGAAGGATCCATTTCCAAGCCTCCATATGGTTGCTGGCGGCATTCAATTCTTTGAGAGCATTGTATAGAGGACCTCAGTTTTTTACTGATTCTTGGCTGAAAACCACTCTTGCTCCTTTGAGTTGAGAAACTTCCCCATATGGCTGTTGCTTTCTTCAAAGTCAACAGGGAAGAGTCTCCTGGAAAGGTAAGGTTGACAATCTTATGTAAGCTAATACATTCCATTGCCCTTGTCACATTGCCCAGGCTCAAGGTGAGAGTGCCACCAGGGTGGGAGCACGCAGAGGCAGGGGTCAGGGAGGCCCCCTGAAGTCAGCTCACCATAGATGGAATAGTCATCAGGAGCCTGGCTCACTTAAGCATATCAATAAATAAAATATTTTCTGGTAGTAAGTAATGTGGCCAATCTCATTGACCTCTCCAAGGTTTTGTGAATAAAATTTTAAAATAACTCACACAAGTAGTTTAGGTGGTAACGTTCACATAGAAAGATTTTTAATGATGTTTCACAAGTAGAGAGTAAATCAAAGAAATGCGAATGCCCCCAGAGTTTTATCAAAGACTAATGAAATAATAAGATAGATGATGAATGTAATATAAAAAGCAGCCAATGATTCTATATATAAGACACTGAATGAGAGTCATTCTCCCTATATGTGAGACATTCCATCATAGTTCCCATTCTGTCTCTGTCCTTGCTGTGGTTCACTGTAGGCAGATCATACTGTTTTGCCCCACTGGCATTGGGCTTGGTCGTGTGAGTTGCTTCAATCAGGCAGATGTGGATTTGGATGACAACGTGCCAGCTCTGAGCAAAGACTATTGGAAGTAGTACAAGTTTCAATTTGTTCCTTTTGCATTCCTGCCATCCACCAGGAGAATAACTTATCCAGAGAAGATCCCAGAGTGAGAAGATAGACCCATGCAGAGCCCAGCAGAGTCATGGCCAACCCTTGAAATTACAAGTAATAAATAAATATTTGTTGTCATAGCCACTAAATTTTGGAGTTGTTCATTATGCAGTTTTGCAT
>NW_003856384.1:0-1558 GCF_000181295.1 Otolemur garnettii | reverse complement strand
GAGCCACTCTCGGGCCATTTTTATAAGAATACTGATTTCAGTCACAATGGCTCTGTCTTCATGACCCATTAACCTGCCAAAGACCCTACCTCCTAAAAACATCACTTTGGAGGTTAGGATTTCAACAAAGGAATTAGGCAGGGATACAAATAGACCTTTGCACTTTTCATTTTCACAATGACCACTTTAGATAAGCAAACATTTTTCAATTTTTAATGTAAACTTACCATTTTTTCTTTTATTTTTTTTAATTAAGTCATTTGCACATAGATTATAAATATGAATACATTTATGCCATTATAGGATTCAATATGTTGATTATTTGTACAAATTAGAGTGCTTACATCCTACTAATTAACACAGCCTTCACCTCATTTACCCAATTACAGTTTTAAGACATTTGTGTTCTACACCTGATAAATCCAACTTGTACTTGCATATGCTCCATAGGTGTGGTCCCCCTATTAACCCTCTCTCTATCGACCCATCCCCTCTCCCCTTCCTTCCTTCATCCTAGGCTATAGTTGTGATTCATCTTTCCTATGAAAGTGTGAGTGATTTTGATGTCTCTGTAAGAAATGTTTTGTGTTTGGATTTCATTGTATCTATAAGTGATGTGTGGGAAAATTGATACCTTAACAATATTGAATCTTCCAATATATAAACTTGGCATATCTTGCTGCTTAGTTAGGTCTCTTTCATTTCTGCCAGATTATTTTGTAGTTTTCAGTGCACAGCATTCGTATCTATTTTGATAAATTTATCTGTAAGTATCTTGTGTCTTTTAATGTGTTATCACTGTTTAAATTAAATCCTACAACCATTCTTACACTATATATTCAGAAATGATAAAACTAATAATAAAACTTACAGGGGATGTGAATATAGAGGTAACCTGAGTATCTATTAGATCTCCCATTCTATTCTGTGTCCCCAGTAGCTCAATGACCATTTTGGTTTTTCTTTATCATTTCCAGGGTCAAGAAACACTGTTCCTTTTAAGCAACCTATTATAGTCTTCTTGCATAGTTCTGAATACTAAAAAGACTTTTGCTGTTAAAGTCATAGCCTAACATTTTTCACACTACTATCTCCTGAAGGTTAAAAAAAAAAAGCCTAGTTGATTTCTAATAAGAGTCCCTTAGATATATGAAGACCACTATCAAGTTTGTTTATTTTTGTTCAGAGTGGCCTTTTCTCTAGGGTGAATAGCCCTAGTTAGTCCACTAGTCAATCGTGTGATGTGAGCTGAGGTTTTGGCAATCCATGTGGCTCTTGTCCATATAAACTTCAGTATATCAATATCCTTCTCCAAGGCTGAAATGCAAACTGAATACCTTGCTTACAGTGTGGGCTTCATAGTACTAAATATATTGGGAAGATTATCTCTCAAACTCTAAGCATTCCATATTCTCACAATTTCACCCTAAAAGTTCTTGGAATTGGATATTCAACAATTAGATGAATCAGTCCATTGGCCAGGTATCCCTAGAACACTTGATCAATATGGACTTTTGTTTGTTTCTTTCTCAAAGTTCTCAGGGTTTTATATTGTACT
>NW_003856383.1:0-1558 GCF_000181295.1 Otolemur garnettii | reverse complement strand
TGACTCCTATAAGTTCTGCATTTCACTTAGTACATGCTGTAGGTATTAAGTATGTTCTAAATATACTTTTTGGTTTTGACTTATGGAAGGCAGGAAGTAAGATTGCTGATTTTAAAGATTGCTGATATAGAGGGATGTAAATACAGAGAAAGTCAACCACAAGCTTGACTAAGTCAGATCATGTAAAATGCAATAACAAACACACAATTTCATTGTGAGTAATAACAAGATCTACTGAGTTGACCAAGAGATGCTTCCCAGAAGAGATGAGTTTTGAGATGTGAGTGAAAGGGCATCCTCATTCTGCCAGAAGCAATAGCACGGCTCTGTGCTCTACAGTGACCAGCACTGTGTGTATCCTGTGCTCGCACGGTCTCAGAACAAACGCTTTTTGAATGAATGGACATATGAACAAAGAATCAGAAGGCTGAATGGAAGTATTTGGAACAGGTAATAAATCATGCAACTCCAATTTAAGTAACATTTTTAGATACTTCACCTCCATTAACACCACCCTTACCTGTGCTCTCTCTGTAGGTGAGGGAGGAGCTGAACGTTATCTTTGTAAGCTTCTGCACGAGGCCATTCCATCCTTGAGAATGGGGACCACATCATATCAATATTTTCTTATCCATGCAAAGTGAAATGTTTGTCACATGTTGAGCACTCAGTGATGAGGAAACCGAAAGAGAGCTAGCTAGATGGAATACTACCTTCCATCTAAATTCCAAAAGGAGCTCACTCTCTCTCTCCCCTTCCCTGCCTCTCTCCTCTGCTCTCTCTCTTTCTTTTCTTTTCCCCACTCTCTCCTCATCTCTCTCCCCTCTTTTCTCTTCTCTTTTTCTCTCCTCCTTAGTGCAGCTCTGCAGACTCCCTCCCCCACCAATAAAAACCATTTGTACAAGCCTTGGTGGTCTGTGAAATCTCTGCCGGTCTAAGTGCCTCTCTTTCATCTGGTGTCAGGAGCGGGATGTAATTAGGGAACGCTCCACACACTCCATGGGATTTTAGCTCCTGAAGATTCCCTCTTCTCTTTTCGCACTCCTGGCAGCTCACCACCCACAAGATGGCTTGTGTCCATCTGTCTAGATGCTCTAACCAGCACGCAACAATGCACGCAACAACGCAGCCTCATTCAAATTTGGGGCCAAAGGCTACTTCATAACTCAACCACCTGGACCTTACTACAAATACGGTGAAGAAGACCACTGGGTATGATGTTGCCTCAATCCCAGCCACCCCCCCGGCCCCATCAGGGCCATGCGCTCTCTGAAAAAAAAGGGGCATTAAAAGGCTGACTGACTGTCCCTTGGCCCAAAGAAGCTGTGGGGCCAGCCAACCTATGGCACCTACATACAGCAAACTTGTCAGGGCTTGCCTCTTCTGAAGACTGACCAGAACCCTGGCTTCTCTCACCCAATGCACCTCTACAGAGCCAAGAATAACCCTGATGGTGGCAGATTCAGCTCTCAACCTACAAAAAGAAGAAACTGTTCTTTGTGAATGGGCTATGCTCTACTCCAGACCACAAGACCTTCCTGAACACCACTTCTAAATA
>NW_003856382.1:0-1558 GCF_000181295.1 Otolemur garnettii | reverse complement strand
TGACTCCTATAAGTTCTGCATTTCACTTAGTACATGCTGTAGGTATTAAGTATGTTCTAAATATACTTTTTGGTTTTGACTTATGGAAGGCAGGAAGTAAGATTGCTGATTTTAAAGATTGCTGATATAGAGGGATGTAAATACAGAGAAAGTCAACCACAAGCTTGACTAAGTCAGATCATGTAAAATGCAATAACAAACACACAATTTCATTGTGAGTAATAACAAGATCTACTGAGTTGACCAAGAGATGCTTCCCAGAAGAGATGAGTTTTGAGATGTGAGTGAAAGGGCATCCTCATTCTGCCAGAAGCAATAGCACGGCTCTGTGCTCTACAGTGACCAGCACTGTGTGTATCCTGTGCTCGCACGGTCTCAGAACAAACGCTTTTTGAATGAATGGACATATGAACAAAGAATCAGAAGGCTGAATGGAAGTATTTGGAACAGGTAATAAATCATGCAACTCCAATTTAAGTAACATTTTTAGATACTTCACCTCCATTAACACCACCCTTACCTGTGCTCTCTCTGTAGGTGAGGGAGGAGCTGAACGTTATCTTTGTAAGCTTCTGCACGAGGCCATTCCATCCTTGAGAATGGGGACCACATCATATCAATATTTTCTTATCCATGCAAAGTGAAATGTTTGTCACATGTTGAGCACTCAGTGATGAGGAAACCGAAAGAGAGCTAGCTAGATGGAATACTACCTTCCATCTAAATTCCAAAAGGAGCTCACTCTCTCTCTCCCCTTCCCTGCCTCTCTCCTCTGCTCTCTCTCTTTCTTTTCTTTTCCCCACTCTCTCCTCATCTCTCTCCCCTCTTTTCTCTTCTCTTTTTCTCTCCTCCTTAGTGCAGCTCTGCAGACTCCCTCCCCCACCAATAAAAACCATTTGTACAAGCCTTGGTGGTCTGTGAAATCTCTGCCGGTCTAAGTGCCTCTCTTTCATCTGGTGTCAGGAGCGGGATGTAATTAGGGAACGCTCCACACACTCCATGGGATTTTAGCTCCTGAAGATTCCCTCTTCTCTTTTCGCACTCCTGGCAGCTCACCACCCACAAGATGGCTTGTGTCCATCTGTCTAGATGCTCTAACCAGCACGCAACAATGCACGCAACAACGCAGCCTCATTCAAATTTGGGGCCAAAGGCTACTTCATAACTCAACCACCTGGACCTTACTACAAATACGGTGAAGAAGACCACTGGGTATGATGTTGCCTCAATCCCAGCCACCCCCCCGGCCCCATCAGGGCCATGCGCTCTCTGAAAAAAAAGGGGCATTAAAAGGCTGACTGACTGTCCCTTGGCCCAAAGAAGCTGTGGGGCCAGCCAACCTATGGCACCTACATACAGCAAACTTGTCAGGGCTTGCCTCTTCTGAAGACTGACCAGAACCCTGGCTTCTCTCACCCAATGCACCTCTACAGAGCCAAGAATAACCCTGATGGTGGCAGATTCAGCTCTCAACCTACAAAAAGAAGAAACTGTTCTTTGTGAATGGGCTATGCTCTACTCCAGACCACAAGACCTTCCTGAACACCACTTCTAAATA
>NW_003856381.1:0-1559 GCF_000181295.1 Otolemur garnettii | reverse complement strand
GGTTAGATGATATCTCAAGGTGGTTTTAATGGTTATAGCTTTCCTATGAAAGCTATAAATTAGTTTCATAATAGAGTTGAGTACATTGGATACTTTTTCTTCCATTCTTGAGATACTTTGCTAAAAAGAATATTTTCCAGCTCCATCCTTGTAAACATAAAGGACGTAAAGTCTCCATCTTTCTTTAGGGCTGCATAGTATTCCATGGTGTACATATACCACAATTCATTGATCCATTCATGGGTTGATAGGCACTTGGGCTTCTTCCATGACATAGCAACTATGAATTGGGCTTCAATAAACATTCTGGTACAAATATCTTTGTTGTAGTGTGATTTTTGGTCTTCTGGATATATACCTAGTAGGGGAATTATAGGATCAAATAGCAGATCTATATTTAGTGCTCTAAGTTTTCTCCAGATGTCTTTCCAAAAGGGACATATTACTTTGCAGTCCAACCAACAGTGTGGAAGTGTTCCCTTTTCTCCACATCCATGCCAGCATCTATGGTTTGGGGATTTTGTGATATGGGCTAATCTTACTGGTGTTAGATGATATCTCAAAGTAGTTTTGATGTGCATTTCTCTGATGGTTAAGGATGGTGAGCATTTGTTTGTATATCTGTAGGCCATGAGTCTGTCTTCTTCAGAGAATTTTGTCTTTAAGTCCCTTGCCCACCCTGAGGTGGGATCACTTGTTCTCTTCTTGTTAATATGTTTGAGTTCTCTGTGAATTCTTGTTATTAAACCTTTGTTGGAGGCATAACCTGCAAATATCTTTTCCCATTCTGAGGTTTGTATGCTTGCTTTACTTATTGTGTTCTTGTCTATGCAGAAGCTTTTAAATTTGATGAGGTCCTAGTAGTGTATTTTTGGTGTTGCTTCAATTGCCTGGGAGACCCCCCTCATAAAATATTCACCCAGGCCAATTTCTTCAAGAGTTTTTCCTCCACTTTCTTCTAATATTTTTATAGTTTCATGTCCTAAGTTTAAATCTTTAATCCAGTGAGAGTTTAGCTTAGTTAGTGGTAAAAGGTGTGTGGATCCAGTTTTAGTCTTCTACAGGTCGCCAGCCAGTTCACCCCAAACCATTTGTTAAATAGGGAATCTTTCCCCCACTCAATGTTTTTAATAGGCTTGTCAAAGATCATATAGTGGTAAGTAGCTGGGTTCATCTCTTGGTTCTCTATTCTGTTCCATACATTGACCTCTCTGTTTTTGTGCCAGTACTATGCTGTTTTGATCACTATGGATTTATAGTGTAGTCTGATGTCTGATATCATGATTCCTCCTGCTTTGTTTTTATTTCTGAGTAATGTCTTAGCTTTTCAAGGTTTTTTTCTGATTCCATATAAAATGAAACATTTTTTCAAGATCTTTAAAGTATGACAATGGAGCTTTAATAGGGATTACATTAAAATTATATATTGCTTTAGGTAGTATAGACATTTTAACAATGTTAATTTTTCCCAGCGATGAGCATGGTATGTTTTTCCATTTGTTAACATTTTCAGCTATTTCTTTTCTTAGAGTTTCATAGTTCTCTTTATAGAGATCTTT
>NW_003856380.1:0-1560 GCF_000181295.1 Otolemur garnettii | reverse complement strand
CTCCCAGAGTGCTAGGATTACAGGTGTGAGCCACTATGCTCAGCCTGACTTTAAGGTTTTCTATCAATATGATCATGTCACCTGCAAATAGGAACTATTTCACCCCTATCTTTTCAATGTGGATGACATTGTTCTTTTCTTAACACACTGCCATGGCTAGGATTTCTAGTGCTATGCTGAATAGAAGTGATCAGAGTGGTCATCCTCTGTCTTGTTCCTGATCTTAAAGGAAAGCTTTCAACTTTTTACCATCAACAGTGATGGTAGCTGTGGGCACATCATATACGGCTTTTATTGTGTTGAGGTACATTCCTGGTATACTGACTTTGTTGAAAGGTTTTATCATAACAGGATATTGAATTTTCTCTAATGGTTTTTCTGCATTTATTGAGATGATCATATGGTTTTAGTCCTCCATTCTGTTAATGTGGCATGTTGCATTTTTATTTAAATATATTCAGCCTTCTTAGCAGTCTAGGGATAAATCCCACATGACCATGGTGAATGATACCTTTGGTGTAGGGCAGAATTCTGTTTGGTAGGATCTTTCTTTTTTTCTTTTTGCAGTTTTTTTGGCCCGGGCCAGGTTTAAACCTGCCACCTCCAGTATATGGGGCCGGTGCCCTGCTCTTTTGAGCCACAGGCGCTGCCCTAGGATCTTTTTTGTTTGTTTGTTTTGAGACAGAGCTCATTTTGTTGCCCTCAGTAGAGTGCTGTGGCGTCATAGCTCACAGCAACCTCAGACTCCTGGGCTCAAGCCATCCTCTTGCTTCAGCCTCCTGAGTAGCTGGGATTACAGCTGTCTGCTACAATGCCTGGCTACTTTTAGAGGCAGGGTCTCACTCTGGCTCAGGCTGGTCTTGAACCTGTGAACTCAGCAATCCACCCACCTCAGCCTCCCAAGTGCTGGGATTACAGGTGTGAGCCACCATGCCTGGCCTGTTTGGTAGGACTTGTTGAACATATGCTTCTATGTACATCTATAATTTTCTTTTTTACAGTGTTTTGTCCAGTGCTGGTATCTGGGTAAAACTGGTGACATGAAGTCAGCTTGGAAGTATTCCAAATCTATTTAGGAAGTGTAGGAAAAATAAAAGAATTAGAAAGTATTTTTAATGCAGATTCTAAATAATCCTCCAAATTTCCTTCATGAGGTTGTCTTTGCAGAAACTCTATACAGGAGAACATGGAGCTCCACACAGCTTCAGTTCACATAGATATGCAACAGCCTCAGATCATAAAGAGTTTCATGTCCATTGCATCCATGCGTTGACAGAGCACACCTCCAAAACTATACAGAATATATCTATGAAAGCTTAAGTAAAAAACAGAGATGAGGAGTATGTAATAAGGAACATAGATAACAGGGAAAGAGAGTGGAAGGGCATAGTACATGAACATGCCTCAAACGTGAGCACAGTGAGGGGCCAAGCCCAGTGACAGGTCAGGTCTTCTTGGCCTTGAGATTGATGCTGGCCTACTCTAATGGGGACCCAGCTCTCAGGACAGGTTGTGGCTGCAGGAAAGAGAGGCAGCTGTGAGGCCACCCAGGAGCTAAAA
>NW_003856379.1:0-1560 GCF_000181295.1 Otolemur garnettii | reverse complement strand
GGTGTGTGACCTTGGGCAGCTCACCTGACTTCCTTGGCTTCAGGGTCTCTTCTCTCCCTTAAAGGTGAGTGTAAAAGTGAAGTGGCATAACTCCCCAGGGAGCGCCAGGCACACAGTGGGCACACGATGCGTGTCTTCCTTCCTTCCTTCCTTTTTTTTCTTCTCAGTATCTTTCAGATCCCAGAGACAACTAGAAAATAAAATTGCAATGGGCTAAATGGCATCAATCAGTCTCTTAAATTACTATTAAGTGTAATTGTCAGCAGAAGAGAAGAGAAAAACAAGCATCCAGAGTCCAACAAAATACGCTGATTCTGACTGGATGGGTGGCAAGTTGGTGGAGTTCCTATTCCTCCCATTTTTTAAGGTTGCTGGGGCAGTACAAGAAAATGTCTCAATGTCTTCATTTTCTGAGTTTAATCCTTTTCAATTACAAAAAGCAGAGAAATATCTAGAACAATATTGCCCAATGATATTTGGTACTTATCAACGACTCGGCACTGGGAGTTCAATTTGGGGGTTCTCCTCCATTTCAACTCACCACCCCGAAGCAAGAAGATAAACAGCCTGTTCGTGCAATTTATCTCACTATTAAGCAATCATGAAACACTCACGGGGTTGAAGCCACGTTTCTATAAATTTTACTGATCAAACATGGCAGCAGTTTGAAATCTAGAGCTTGCAGTAATGCGCTTCAGCGTGGCCTCCAGACCTGAGTTTGCTCTTCGCTGACAGTGGTATCTCCAGGGAAACGTTTGACAAGAGTTGCATGGCCAGTTGTCTCCACCTTCTGTGCGTTTTCACCCGTGGGAGAACTCGCTGTCTGAAAGCAGCTTACTGATTCGGAGCACGGTGTCAGCACCCATCACCCTAGACTTCCATGGAGGGGCCCAGTGAAGGATAGGGCTCACTCTGAGAGTCCCCAGGGAGCATTTGCCCTGAAATTTGGTGGAGATGGGAACAGGAAAGCCTGTTCAGTAGCTACACTGTATCTCTTTCTCATCCCTGTGTTATAATACTTCCTACCCAGCCTTAGGGGTAGAATGTCACAGTAGGACTAGTGTGTGCTCGGGCGAGGGCGGGGAAGGGGAGTCCTAATTTATGGCATTTTCAGATTACTGTGGTGTAAACACTCCCACCATGGCTGGTTGGAAACTACCAACAGGTATCACAGAATAAGGACGTGGGAAGAGATGAGCACCACTCCCTCAGCACATCACTGGCCAGGGCCTTGGGACCACCACTGCCTGCAGTTGTCAGTGGCTCCCACCATCTGTCACAGAAGGGCTGATGCAAGCCCCTGCCTAACTTTCAGGGCACAGATAGGGCATCATCACCTGTCTCTGAGAAGTCTCCTGACCCAGCTTGCTGGACTTCCTTTGTCTCTCTGTCCCAGATCACTTTAGAGGCCATGTCATCATCTGTCCACACACCATTTCTCCCTTGTAAATGCAGGACACCATCTTCATTTCCATTCCCTTCCCTCACACCTGTCTGAGTTCCTGGGGAAAGTAGGCATGTGAAGAATGCTTGCTAAATACATGTTCATTGAGTGGATCC
>NW_003856378.1:0-1560 GCF_000181295.1 Otolemur garnettii | reverse complement strand
TGTTCAGGAGAAGCAGGTCATTGAGAAAATTTGACATTTCCTTTAGACGCCTTGACCCGTGAGCTTTTACATATTTTTTAACCCAGAAAATTTCAAAAAGCCTAAGTTTCTTCTTGGAATTATTAAATAAAAAGAAATAAGAAAATCTTTCCATAATTTTTGTAAGTTAGAAACATTTAAGATATTAATAGTTATACGCTTGTAGGATTTAGCTGATGTAACTGAATTTGTAACAGGCACAATGCTTATGCCACAGAATTGGGTGGGCAATAACACCACATTACTTTCTATTCTGATAGCTAATTAATTCTGACTACACAAGTACATACAGTATCTGTCTTTTTGGTGTTAATGATTTGAGGCCACAATGATAAAATGGTACCTGGAGTTTGCATCATGACAAAAAATCACAGAGAAGTCCGTCAGTTTTTGGTCATCTCTTCTTCATCTGCAGTCTCTTATGCCCTTTGATCAGGTCTTCACGACCTTTTAGCCAATTGTTTCTGCATTTAATTCTGGAATTAATACTGGAATCTTTGCTGAGGCCGAGAACTCAGGGACCAATATTGAGCGTCTCTAGCACATCAAGCATTATCTTCTTTTTCCATTCAATGCTAGAATAAAGCTAGGCAACATTACAAATCCTCATTTCTGTGCAGTTTTCTTTCATGAGAAAAATGCAATTTATGAAACTCTGTGTAATTCAACACTAGTTTATTTTTTAATGGAGATAAAACTATTTAATATTAAAATGCTGAACATAAGTGTTAAAGACTGACAAAAATATATAGCATATTTCTACACAGAAACTAACTTTTAAATATCTAATGTGAGTATATCATAAGACTAACATATAAAAGTAAGATGTAAGAAAGCACAACGAACTATTACTAAAAACATATACCCATAAAATAAACAATGTAAAGTCATTCCACAGTCACATTTTCAAGCCTATAGTTTCATGCCCCACTCTCATTCTTCTGTCTCAAGGCCTTGACCTCAGAGCCTTACCAATTGTCTCTAATACTCATGATATGATTTCTGTGTGTGGTTTATCTGGCTTCCAATTCACTCAATGATCTATCCGTGGACTGTCAGCTTTTGCTTCCAGAAATATTTGATAATATGTCAGCTAGACATAGTACTTGGAAATGACAAATTGAGAGAGTTAAATGAGGTATGAAATGCTGTGCTCTGGAATCCATATTGTATGTAGAACAAAAAGAGCTTTGTGCCAAGCTTTACCATTAAATGGGTTCCAAAATTAAAATAACATTTCTAGAAGACTGTGCATATTTTGAGGTTCCTTCTCTTCTGTTAAATACTTTACCTATAGTGTGTCTAGTCATATGTTGTGAGAGATAAATGATATCAGAATACAAGATTAAGAACACTGGGCCCACTATTTTGAATTCAGGGCCGCTTTCTTTCCCATTAGACCTACCTGCTCATCGTCCTGTACTACGCACGGGTGTGCTTAGCTCTGTGTATTTGAGTTTGTGTAAACAGTACTACTCACCTGATGGGACAAAATTGACTCATGGCAGACGTGTCTTCATC
>NW_003856377.1:0-1561 GCF_000181295.1 Otolemur garnettii | reverse complement strand
GATTCTCTTGCCTCAGCCTCCTGAGTAGCTGTGACTACAGGCACCACCCTTAAATCTCAATCTAAAAAGATTTTATCAGTAAATTACAAATATACTATATGTATGTCATAGAATGTGGAAAATAGTTATACCATGGTTCATCAATGTTGCAGAGTTTTAAGGATCAGAAACTGGGCAACAAATTTTACCACTCAGTCAGTCCATGTGAATCTGAACATAATTGGAAAAACAACAGAGGTACTTCTTGAACTTGGACCAGTTTCCACAGTGTTACCAGGACAGTTACCGTAGGAGAGTAAAGTTCACCAGCTTATTTTTTTGTGTGTGGCAGTTTGGCCAGGGTCAGTTTTTGAATCTGCCACGCTCAGTATATGGGGCCAGCGCGCTACTCACAGCCACAGGCACCGCCCTGAGTCCATGCTTAGATTCAAAGAAGAAAATGAAAACAAAGAGGAAAGCAAGTCATAAGCCAAGGTGTAGTTTGAAAAGGAAACTGAATGACTTCAGGTCCACTTACCCAAAACACTGAAACTTTAATTGGATTAGAATTATACCTGTCAAGGACTGTAAGCACCTATTCCTTCTGAGGGGCACTTGCCATCTGTTTAAGCGTTCCACCTCTCCTCAGACTGGTTATCTAGATGTCCCAAGCATGGTCACATCAGCATCAATGTCCAAGCATAATCAAGGCTCAGAATTCCAGTGCAGTACCATTTTTCCCTTCACTCTCTTACAATCCAACAAGGGTCTTGCAGCCAGCAGGTAAGTCTCCCCTCCCTACCCCACCCCACCCCCACCAAACACTGGAAAACCCTACTGGGCCTTTTTATAGCTCCTCCTTCTCAGCCCCTTTCTTCTGGAAGGCAGTCAGGATGTTTAAGCTCTTCTGGAGCTCCTCCTTCTTCCCATCGCTCATCTTGTTCTTCTCTATAAGTTTGGCAATCCGGGTCATTTCTGATGCTGGGAAGTCCTCCCCTTGGTCTAAGATTTTCCCCATGATCTTCAGGTATTGCTCAGCCCACTTCTTCTCAGTCTCTTTCACACTTGAGAGGCTGCCACGCCCCTGTGTCAAGAGGGCCTGGCGGGCCTCCACACTAGAGGCCCTAATGAACTCCCCAGCCAGAGCATCGTATGTAGGCAGGCAACCAGGCATACCTAGGTAGACCCCTTGCCCCTTTAGCCATCGCTGGATGGCACCAACCTTCACTGCCCCACTGTATGGGACTGGGTTCTCAAAGTCCCCATCCCTGAAGAGGTAGAAGACTGGATAACTCTCTTTGTCTAGCTTGTATTTCTCACTCAGCTCCATGTTCAACTTGTCACCATAATCTGAGATCCCCACCTCTGCCACCAAGAGATCATCGCTGGAGGCCGAGTTTTCAGCAAGACGCTTGAACTCATCCTGCTTCTCACCGTAGGGGTACTGTGTGTCGAACTTCACCAAGACGAACTTGCTTTTGGGAATGACCTTGTAAAAAGTGATCGTATCCAGGGGAAGGGCCCCCTTGGTGTGCAGGCCGGTTCCGCCATGCGGAGTACAGAGGAGCAGAAGGCCCAAAAA
>NW_003856376.1:0-1561 GCF_000181295.1 Otolemur garnettii | reverse complement strand
TCTTGAAAATTAATGCATTCTCTAAAATATCTTCTTTCCTGTCACCACCGCCTTTTTAAATGTTTGCAATTTTGATAAAGTACATAATACAATGTGTGCATTTCTTTAAAAACTTCCTGTCCATTAATGTGCTTGGTTGGGGCTATCTGTGATCCTCATGTTTGTGTACATTCTGCTGCAATTATTTTTTTTTTAACTCCTCAGCTAATTATGAACAAAAAGCTTTGTGCTGCTCCCTGAGTGGGAGAAGGGGTCCCCATACCCTCTAGGTTAGGACTCGGGTCTGAAATGGTCTTTCAGAGCAGGAAGATCACTTTGGCCAGGGGGCACTCTGGACAATTTATGCTCAGTTATTATCCTTTTTGTAAGGAAAAAAAAATAGAAAAATAATTGTCTAAAAGATTGTAAAAGTTTCCAGGTAGCAACAAATGCCAGGAGAGAAGTTTGGGTGTTTTTTGTTTGTTTGTTTAAGGACAGGATTCAGATGGTAAATAAAAAGGCCTTGGTTCCAAATATCCCCACAGGAGCCCTGGGAAAGAGTTAGAGTGGGGAGGATTGGAGCCAGGTCTGAGGACAGGGTGGTTCCAGGGAGGGCCTCCACCCAGACCCTGGCACCAGCCCGATTTGGGGCTCTGCAGCCCAGGCAGCAGTGCAGAAGCTGTAGGGGGGTGAGCAGAACTGCCAGCCACAGCTGAGAAACTTCAGTGGTACTCAGTTGTATTTAAATGACTGTTTCTGAGACTGTGGTGACTTTACAGAACTGTTAAACTGTGTTAAGAGTTTTTAAAGAGCTCTTCTCCATGTGATGGGAGCTGGGCCTGTAACTTGAAAACTTGTAATTGGGGGCAGCACCTGTGGCTCTAAGGAGTAGGGTGCTATACCGGAGGTGGTGGGTTCAAACACAGCCCTGGCCAAAAACTGTAAAACAAACAAACAAACAGACAAACAAAAAAACTTACAATTGGACGACCTGGGGCTCCTAGGAATTGCACCTGGATCCCAGACCTTGGACTAAAGGCAAAGCTGTACAGGGCCATTCTGGGGACAATTTACGACAGCTCTTGCTTTGGGTTTGCCTGACTCATAAGTAATACTGGAAAGGAGGAATGAGCCTTGGAGTCTTAGTACAGATGCCGGGAGACATCTCAGGCCAGTGACACACACCTCAAAGTAATATTATGAGAAGGTGACCTCTTTGCCTCAACAGCTACTTATAAATTGTTGTTAAAGACTGTATTTATTTTTAATCCTGCTATCCCTTTGCCAGACAAATGACTGTTTAAAAGTTTCAGAGGCTGTGTATTCTAGCAAGATGGATCTGTCAGATTAGCTGATGCCAGAGCAGGATTGGGACCTTTTTCACTGATGGAGCAGCTTTATGGGCAAGGAGAGGTTGGGTATGCGGTGACCACAGCAGAGGCACTGCCACCTGGGACTTCAGCCCAAGAAGCTGAGCTGTTGTCGCCAAGAGGAAAAAGGTAAATGCTTATGTGAACTGTAAAGATCATTTTATGATTGCACATGCTTACGGTGCCTTTTAAAAGAAAAAGGGTCACCTGAT
>NW_003856375.1:0-1561 GCF_000181295.1 Otolemur garnettii | reverse complement strand
TTCTTCTTAGCAAAGTATCACAAGAATGGAAGAAAAAGTATCCAATGTACACAGCCCTATTATGAAACTAATTTATAGCTTTCATATGAAAGCTAATTATAGCCTACGAATATGGGGAAGGGGGAGGGGAGAGGGGGGTAGCTGGGTGGAGGGAGGGTGATTGAAAAAAAAAATTTAAATATAGAGTTACCATATAACTCAGTGATTCACTCCAAAAGAAATGAAAGCATACATAGACATGAAACCTGTACATACGTTCAAAGTAGCATTATTCATAATAAAACATGGAAAAACCTAAATTTTCATTAACTGAAGAATAGATGAACAAACTATAATACACCCATACAGTGAGATATTATTTGACAATAAAGATGAAGTACTGGGCAGCGCCTGTGGCTCAGTAGTTAGAGCGCCAGCCCCATATACCAAGGGTGGTGGGTTCAAACTCGACCCCGGCCAAACTGAACAACAACAAAAAATAACCGAGTGCTGTGGCAAGCGCCTGTAATCTCAGCTACTCGGGAGGCTGAGGGAAGAGAATTGCCTAAGCCCAGTATTCGGAGGTTGCTGTGAGCTGTGACGCCACATTACTCTACCAAGGGCGATAAAAGTGAGACTGTCTCCAAAAAAAGGGGAAGAAGTACTGAAGCTCGGTGCCTGTAGCTCAAGCAGCTAGGGTGCCAGCCACATACACCAGAGCTGGTGGGTTCCAATCCAGCTCGAGCCTGCCAAACAACAATGACAACTACAACTTAAAAAAAAAAAAAAAGCTGGGCATTGTGGCGGATGCCTGTAGTCCTAGCTACTTGGGAGGCTGAGGCAAGAGAATCACTTAAGCCCAAGAGTTTGAGGTTGCTGTGAGCTGTGATGCCACGGCAAAGGGTGACATAGTGAGACTCTGTCTCAAATGACTAAATAAACGAATTAATTAAAATCTTTATGCTTCCACTACTAATAGCTAATTTAAAAAAAATCCATTTAGCCAATGACATTTTGTCCACAAAAGTAGTGACAGAATGATCAGTAATAGACATTTAAATTCCAGCCTGCCACACACAACTTTCAAAGAGAAACTACTTATATAATGTAACAATAAGACACAAATAACCCAATTCAAATATGTCCACAGGATTTGAAAGACATCTTTCCAAATAAGATATACAAATGGCTAATAAACACATGAAAAAATGTTCACTATCATTAGCCATGAGGGAAATGCAAATCACAAATCATGTTATACCCACCTGAGATGGCTAAAGTAAAACAAACAATAACAAGTGTCAGTGACAATGTAGAGAAATTAGAACCTTTTATATTACTGGTGGGACTATGACTAGCCACAAAGATACAGCCACTATGAAAACCCAAAATTCTAATTGCCAGGTCATGAAAGAAGCCCAAGTGCCCATCAATCCACAAATGGATCAATAAACTGTGGTATATGTACACCATGGAATACTATGCAACCATAAAGAAAGATGAAGACTTTACCTCCTTCATGTTTACATGGATGGAGCTGGAAAATGTTCTTCTTAGCAAAGTATCACAAGAATGGAAGAAA
>NW_003856374.1:0-1563 GCF_000181295.1 Otolemur garnettii | reverse complement strand
GGCTCCAAAAGTTTGAGAACTCTTCATTACCAAGAAAGATAGCACTATGCTACTAGAATTTTGTTCTGTTCTTGTTCTCCCCATGTCACAAAGAAAAGCAAAGAAAATTCACTGGGGAAGACTAGAGGTAAGTCACCACATGGAGTCACTTTCCCAGGACAAAAGGGAAAGGAAGCCCCACACAACACACAGGGTTTGGACCAAGTTTCTTTAGCCAGGTTTTCAGGCTCCTAGGGGCCAAAGACTGCTAGGAAAGCCAGTTGTGTTTTGTAACTCTTGCTGCAGAAGTTAGAGTAAGTAAATAAACGGAGGGAGCATCAAAGACCCGCTGGGCAAAGCCCTTCTAGCACAAAAACAGAGCCCCACATATTCCTCCCATGGCAGGAGCTCTCTGCCCTCCCTGGCTTCAGTCTGGTCACACACTTGATAGACAACAGAGCAGGGCCTGGTTAGAGGTTTTGAGGAGGGAGACCAAGAAGGGAAGGCTTAACCTGTGACAGGGAGATGAGGCCCAGTGGGGAACACAGGACGACCCGGGGGGAAAGTCAGTTCAGCTGTGTCTCCCTTGACAGAACTGTAGGCCTGGCCTCCCTGTGCTAAATCCTTCTGCTTTTGATTTGAAAAACATTTGGCTTCCTGAAAAGTAAAAACTATCTGAGGCCTTTGCTTAATCCATCTTGCACATCCTCAGAGTTGACGTCAACCAGCCACAGAGGGAGTTTCTACCAATCCTCCCCAGGCCAGGGAATGATGGCAATGATTCAGGGCTGGTGTGGTCCAGGCGCCCCAGGGAGGGAGCAGAAGGATGTTCCCAGGGATCCTCTGGGCTGTCAGGAAGAGGGAGAAACACATCCTTGAAGGAGAAAAGGCATTTGTCTCAAAGAAAAATGGCTGTATTGGGGGGAAATGGCATACTTAATGAAGCCAACCAGTGGTAAAGGAAACAGGCTGATATCTCTTCAGACTGTTAGAAAAACAGTATTTGGGCTTAGAGTATATTGTTATGATTTATAATTATAGTTACGGTTTGGTCTTGGTGAACACTGTTTAATCAGATAAGGATTTGTTACCTGTAGGAGACGCCAACATCCCAGCAAGATGATCTGCAGCTGAGGCGTGGACCTCGGGCCATTCCTCCATAGGAGTTCCTTGTGGGAGGAGCCCGCGCCCTCAGCACGTAGTCATTGTTAATTCCCCCCCTCACCTGCATCACTCCCTTTCAATAAAAGGCCGGTGCGGAGGTTGCTCGGGGCTACCCAGAAAGTAAGGGCTAGCCCACCTTCCACAAGCTTGTACTTCTAATCCGCTTCTCGCCTGGTTCCTTCATGCGCTAACCAAGACCAGGACCACAGGAGCCCAACGGGTCGCGACAGTTACCCCTGAATTTCCAATGATGAAACAGGTTTAGAGAAGTTCAGCAACTTTTCCAAGGTCAAAAGGGACTTGGGAGAAATAAACCCAGCTCTGCCCCCAAAGTCAGTGCTCTGCCCACCCTGCCGCAAGCCTCCATGATTACAGCAGTTGCCTCACTCTGACTAACGTCTGCATGATAAGCACCTGGAT
>NW_003856373.1:0-1563 GCF_000181295.1 Otolemur garnettii | reverse complement strand
GATACTGGATTTTTCTCCTCCTGGCTAGGTTTGTAGTTTCAAGAATCAAAGAATGAATTCACAGACATAGGCAAGTAGACAGAGTGATAGTTTAACAGAATTTATGAAAACTCCTAAAACAATGGAAAGGGTCCAGGTTGCTGTCGCAGCTGCCTGGGTTGGGCTTTTATACTTTGTCTGCCAGCCCAAACCGACTGGTAAACACTGCCTGAGTCCTTGAAGCCTAGGTGGCTTTGACTCACTGGCCTCTGTTGACTAGCCCTTTATTTGTGCAGTGGTGCTTTTTCCACCCAATCTCGGGGTGGTGGTGGTGGTGGTGGTGGGTGGGGATGGGGTCCTTTTCCTGGCATCGGCCCACCCAGCGATGGGGTCCTTTTCCTGGCATCGGCCCACCCAGCGATAGCCAGTAGCCAATGTCTGCACAGAATGCCCTAGAGCAGTCCCTCCCCCTTCTCGGAGAGTTTCCCACTCCCTGCTATAAGCCTTCTAACTCCTGTCAGCGGAATATGTTATCTTAGATACAAGGATGTGCCCTGGTGCTGGACTGCCTGAGTTAGATGCTGACTGCAGCATTTCCTGATGTATGGTGCTAAGCAAATTGCTTAACTTCTCTGTGCTTCATGCTCACCATTTCATTACAAGGATAACATTAGTATTACCTCCTAGTGTTGTTAGGAGGATGTGAAGCACATGGTATGGGTCCTGTTCTCCTTGAATATAAGAGTGTCGGATGGTATCATGGTAGCATGGCTGTGGTGACAGTGCAAGAAGGTCAGCTCTATGAAGAGGTCCTGTTAGCCTGCTGGACCCTTTTGCACAGCCAAGAACACGGTAAATAAAGCAAGAAGACAGCCCTCAGAATGGGAGAAGATATTTGCTGGGTATGTCTCTGACAAAGGTTTAATAACCAGAATCCACAGAGAACTCAAATGTATTAGCAAGAAGGGAACAAGTGATTCCATCTCAGGGTGGGCAAAGGACTTAAAGATACTTCTCTGAAGAAGATAGGTGCATGGCCTACAGATATATGAAAAAATGCTCACTATCCTTAATCATCAGAGAAATGCAAATTAAAACTACTTTGAGATATCATCTAACTCCAGTAAGATTAGCCCATATCACAAAATCCCAAAATCACAGATACTGGTGTGGTTGTAGAGAAAATGGAACACTTTTACACTGCTGGTGGGATTGAAAACTAATACATTCCTTTTGGAAAGACATCTGGAGAACACTTAGAGAAGTAAAAATAGACCTGCCATTTGATCCTATAATTCCTCTGTTAGATATAGTATATATCCAGAAGACCAAAATTTACACTACAGTAAAGATATTTGTATCAGAAAGTTCACCGCAGCCCAATTCATAATTTCTAGGTCATAGAAGAAGCTCAAGAGCCCATCGACCCATAAATGGATCAATAAACTGTGGTATATGTACACCATGGAATACTATGCAGCCATTAAGAAAGATGGAGACTTTACCTCCTTCATGTTTACATGGATGAAGCTGGAAAATATTCTTTTTAGCAAAGTAGCTCAAGAATGGAAGAAAAAGTATCCA
>NW_003856372.1:0-1563 GCF_000181295.1 Otolemur garnettii | reverse complement strand
TCTCATACAAAAACATGGAAGCTAAATAACCTTATGCTGAATGATAGATGGGTCAGAGACAAGATCAAGAAGGAAATTACCAAATTTTTAAAACAAAACAATAATGAAGACACAAGTTATCAGAAGCTCTGGGATACTGCAAAGGCAGTCCTAAGAGGGAAATTTATAGCATTGCAAGCCTTCCTCAAGAGAATGGAAAGAGAGGAAGTTAACAACTTAATGGGACATCTCAAGCAGCTGAAAAGGAAGAACATTCCAATCCCAAATCCAGCAGAAGAAAAGAAATAACCAAAATTAGAGCAGAATTAAATGAGATTGAAAACAAAAGGACTATAGAATAGATCAATAAATCAAAAAGTTCACTGTACCCCAGAAGTGCATTAATGTACATAGTTACCATTCAATAAAAAAAAAAAGAAAAAAAAATAAATCAAAAAGTTGTTTTTTTGAAAAAGTCAACAAAATTGATAAACCTTTGGCCAACCTAACCAAGAAAAAAAGAGTGAAATCTCTAATCTCATCAATCAGAAACGGTAAAGATGAAATAACAACAGACTCCTCAGAAATTAAAAAAATCCTTAATGAACATTACAAGAAACTCTATTCCTAGAAATATGACAATCTGAAGGAAATCGACCAATACTTGGAAGCACACAACCTTCCAAGACTCAGCCAGAATAAAGTGGAAATGTTGAACAGACCTATATCAAGTTCTGAAATAGCATCAACTATACAAAAAATCACCCTAAAAAGAAAAGCCCAGGACTAGATGGCTTCATGTCATAATTCTACCAAACATTTAAAGAGGAACTAGTACCTATATTACTCAACCTTTTCCAAAATATAGAAAAATATGGAATACTACCCAACACATTCTATGAAGCAAACATCACCTTGATCCCCAAACCAGGAAAAGACCCAATAAAGAAAGAAAATTATAGATCAATATCACTAATGAATATTGATGCGAAAATATTCAACAAAATCCTAACCAACAGAATCCAGCAACACATCAAACAAATTATACATCACAACCAAGTGGGTTTTATCCCAGGATCTCAAGGCTATTTCAATATATGTAAATCTATAAATGTAATTCGTCACATAAATAAATTAAAAAAACAAAGACCATATGATTCTCTCAATTGATGCAGAAAAAGCTTTTGATAATATCCAGCATCCTTTCATGATCAGAACACTTAAGAAAATTGGTATAGAAGGGACATTTCTCAAAATGATAGAGTCCATCTACAGCAAACCCACAGCCAATATCGTATTGAATGGAGTTAAATTGAAATCATTTCCACTCAGATCAGGAACCAGGCAAGGTTTCCCCTTGTCTCCATTGCTCTTTAACATTGTAATGGAAGTTTTAGCTACTGGAATTAGGGAAGAAAAAGTGACCAAGGGTATCCATATAAGGTCAAAAGAGATTAAACTTTCACTCTGCACAGATGATATGATGGTATATCTGGAAGATACCAGGGATTCTACTACTAAACTCTTAGAAGTGATCAAGGAATACAGCAGCGTCTCAGGTTACAAAATCAACACTCATAAATC
>NW_003856371.1:0-1563 GCF_000181295.1 Otolemur garnettii | reverse complement strand
TGTGGTGGCATATGCCTGTAGTCCCCACTACTCAGGAGGCTGAGGCGGGAGGTTCATGTGAGCCCAGAGTTCGAGGTTTTAGTGATCTACAGTGATGCCATTGCACTCCAGTCTTAGAGACAGACCCTGTCTCAGAAAAAATTAAATTGCCTTTTACCATTGTTCTTTCCTAGATAAGTATCCTTAAAAGCTATTCTATACTTTTTTTCACTACAGCACATTTCTTTGACTCTTTGTGCAGTGATACAAAGTTGGACAATTTAGTTCATGACCTCATCCTAGAAAAATTACTATCTGCCTCATTGCTGAATATCATGGTCACCAGATGGCCAAGGGGACTACTTCAAAGGGGACCATGGTGATGTTCAGCAAAGAGGGATGGGACACTTTCTCTAGGATAAGTTCGCAAACTTTACTGTCTGACTTCATATACTTTTAAAAGTGTCCATGAAATGAAGTGCTGTTAAAGATTAAAAATAAAATGAAATCCAGCCTTCCCTCCACTCAGGCAGAGATGGAGAACACACCACCACGTTAAGAGAGTGCTTTGTGTCCTGCCTTGACCTCGGCTTCCTCTTCTCTCCTCCCTCCCTACTCTGAAGTAGCTAGGACCCTAACTTTTATGTTTATAATTCCCTTGAATTTCTTCTTAAAGAGAATATTATTAGTATTTTACTTCTAAGTGTAATCATTGCTCTAGGTTTTTGGTATATGACCTTTAATAAATAAGAGAAATTTCCTTCTTGATTAGATTAGACACACACATGTAAATAAATTAGGATAAATGTGTGTGTATATGTAAGCACATCATACACATACACATGATATGTGGAGGATCTATATTATATATAATAAATATACCATATATATGTATATGATGAAGATATGTGTGTATATATATTTGTAGAGAGAGAGATAGAAATAAAGAAAACAGAATGTATATCTAGAAATAAATGGTGCTTTATTTTATCCAATAATTTCCTGCATTTATTGAGATAAGTAGTAACAGTGGTAGATTGTATTATAAAATTGTAAACTATTTTAAATTGCATGTGAACTTTATGGCCACCCTGTATAATCTATTTTTTATTTACTTTCCAGAGACAAATTTAATTTTGTTTCCTTTTTTTAAAACAATACATTAAGAAAATGAATATACTACCATTTTATTTAGTCCTTTGTATCAATGTTCCTTTTTGCTGCTGGCCTGGGATTTACTCTCCGGTCTTTTCCTTGGTTTGTTTTATTGATGCGGGCTGCCTTTATGGCTATTCGGGCCTTCTCTTTCTCTTTCAGCTAATTTTGATAAGTCCCAGCTTTCTAGGAATATATTTATTTCATCTAAGGTTTTCAAAAGTATTTGTACCAAGTTGTAAACATCTTTTGATCTGTTGAATCCCTACAACCTCTGTAGTTATGCCTCTTTTTTCACTTATAATATTGTTTTTCGGCGTGGCGCCTGTGGCTCAAGTGGCTAAGGCGCCAGCCACATTCACCTAAGGTGGTGGGTTCGAATCCAGCCTGGACCCCCAAAAAACAACAATGACAGCTGCAACCAAAAAA
>NW_003856370.1:0-1563 GCF_000181295.1 Otolemur garnettii | reverse complement strand
CTTACGTTCTTCAACAGTTATGCCTTTATTGGGTATAGCTTCAATAATGACAAAGTTTCTGAGTTATGTGAATGAGATGTACAGAACACACATCATAGCTACTGTCTAGAGAGAGCTCAAACTCTTCCTGCACACGATCTCCCCCACTGTCAGATCTAGGTAAATGGAATCATTTTGTGTACATGAAAGGTTTATTAATTCTGTGATTTTCCTCAGCAATGAATAACAAGAAAGTTTAGATTTGTGTCTATACTTGTCCCATCCTTCTCTACTCTTTAAGTTTTTCTTTAACCATCAGATCTAGAAAACTTTAAGAAATAAGTGCTTTTTTCTTTTTGAATTTTTCTTTTTTTGATCCTTTCTTTAGTAGGAACTGGTCGGGGTTTATTTGTTACGGATACACCAAGATGCCTCTGGAGCATCCCCAGGGACCCTGAGGAAGTTGTGCTGTCAGTACTTCCTCACTAAAAGAATCATTCAGAAAGAGATTTTTAAAAGAATACTAGCTTTGCTTAATTACTACATTAATATATTTAATATCTGCGGACATTCATTTATTAACTATAACTTCTGTTTCCTACTTGATCTATCTTTTCTTTCATTTCCTGCTGTGTAGCTCTCCCTCTGGTGATGAGTCCAACTTTTGCCCCACTATTTGCAGGCTTCTTGTCCAGCTCCATCCCAGCACAGGTAAAATTACTACTCACATCAATTTAGATATGTAACTAAGATATAGAATTTTTTGTATGCAGAGAAAGAAGTTTATGAGTTATTTGCATACTCTTTGCTTTATTCTAGACTCTGTCTGCAATTCTCTTCAAGTTGACCAAGATTTAAGTGCTTGGTTCTGATCCAGTGCTCACAGGAATCATCCAAGAACACTAATAATAGCTCTTATTTATGGAGGCTTTGCCAGGTGCCAGGCTCTGTTCTCAGCCTTTTACTTTGTTGTGATAAACAGCAACACTAAGGGGTAAACACCATGAGTATCTTCACTCTAAATATGATGACTTGAAGCACAGAGAAGTTTGTTAACTGGTTCATAGTCACACAGTCAGTGGTGAAGCTGGGATTGTGACAGAGACCATGTGGCTCCAGAGTCTACATTATTGTCCATGCCGTGCTCTGTCTCGAAGGATGTCTTCATTCCTTAATAGGTACACCCTGAACGAGAAACCCATAGTTGGCATTTGCTCACTATGATGATCTAATACTTTTGCCATTGGCTTGCATTACTCAAGTAATGTTGCTAATCTGGGATATTGCTATTTAATCATAGAAATATGAAAACTACAAAAAATCAACAGTAGAATAATGTAGGAGTAATAGCATAGACAGGTGGACTGGAAAGGACTCTGAGATTGTCTAGTTCAATCCTGTTACTTTGCAATCAGCAAACTGAGACAGACTTGCAATAAGTACATTTAGAAAATAACTTATCCTCTGTCTTCTCACATTGAGCTTGGAATTTCATTTTTAAAATATTATTTCATGACTCAAATTCTAGAGGATGGTTTATATATCCTATTTTTACAAGTAAATAGCTAAATTGCCCAACAGAAT
>NW_003856369.1:0-1563 GCF_000181295.1 Otolemur garnettii | reverse complement strand
CTTACGTTCTTCAACAGTTATGCCTTTATTGGGTATAGCTTCAATAATGACAAAGTTTCTGAGTTATGTGAATGAGATGTACAGAACACACATCATAGCTACTGTCTAGAGAGAGCTCAAACTCTTCCTGCACACGATCTCCCCCACTGTCAGATCTAGGTAAATGGAATCATTTTGTGTACATGAAAGGTTTATTAATTCTGTGATTTTCCTCAGCAATGAATAACAAGAAAGTTTAGATTTGTGTCTATACTTGTCCCATCCTTCTCTACTCTTTAAGTTTTTCTTTAACCATCAGATCTAGAAAACTTTAAGAAATAAGTGCTTTTTTCTTTTTGAATTTTTCTTTTTTTGATCCTTTCTTTAGTAGGAACTGGTCGGGGTTTATTTGTTACGGATACACCAAGATGCCTCTGGAGCATCCCCAGGGACCCTGAGGAAGTTGTGCTGTCAGTACTTCCTCACTAAAAGAATCATTCAGAAAGAGATTTTTAAAAGAATACTAGCTTTGCTTAATTACTACATTAATATATTTAATATCTGCGGACATTCATTTATTAACTATAACTTCTGTTTCCTACTTGATCTATCTTTTCTTTCATTTCCTGCTGTGTAGCTCTCCCTCTGGTGATGAGTCCAACTTTTGCCCCACTATTTGCAGGCTTCTTGTCCAGCTCCATCCCAGCACAGGTAAAATTACTACTCACATCAATTTAGATATGTAACTAAGATATAGAATTTTTTGTATGCAGAGAAAGAAGTTTATGAGTTATTTGCATACTCTTTGCTTTATTCTAGACTCTGTCTGCAATTCTCTTCAAGTTGACCAAGATTTAAGTGCTTGGTTCTGATCCAGTGCTCACAGGAATCATCCAAGAACACTAATAATAGCTCTTATTTATGGAGGCTTTGCCAGGTGCCAGGCTCTGTTCTCAGCCTTTTACTTTGTTGTGATAAACAGCAACACTAAGGGGTAAACACCATGAGTATCTTCACTCTAAATATGATGACTTGAAGCACAGAGAAGTTTGTTAACTGGTTCATAGTCACACAGTCAGTGGTGAAGCTGGGATTGTGACAGAGACCATGTGGCTCCAGAGTCTACATTATTGTCCATGCCGTGCTCTGTCTCGAAGGATGTCTTCATTCCTTAATAGGTACACCCTGAACGAGAAACCCATAGTTGGCATTTGCTCACTATGATGATCTAATACTTTTGCCATTGGCTTGCATTACTCAAGTAATGTTGCTAATCTGGGATATTGCTATTTAATCATAGAAATATGAAAACTACAAAAAATCAACAGTAGAATAATGTAGGAGTAATAGCATAGACAGGTGGACTGGAAAGGACTCTGAGATTGTCTAGTTCAATCCTGTTACTTTGCAATCAGCAAACTGAGACAGACTTGCAATAAGTACATTTAGAAAATAACTTATCCTCTGTCTTCTCACATTGAGCTTGGAATTTCATTTTTAAAATATTATTTCATGACTCAAATTCTAGAGGATGGTTTATATATCCTATTTTTACAAGTAAATAGCTAAATTGCCCAACAGAAT
>NW_003856368.1:0-1563 GCF_000181295.1 Otolemur garnettii | reverse complement strand
TAACTTAACCTTGAGTACTGCTAATGCTGCTACAAGCCCCCTTTAAGCTAGTTAAAACTGCCAGGTAGTCATAAAAATTAATACAAGCTCACTATTGTTGAGATGTGTAGGAAGCATAGCAAGCCTAAAGAAATCAGATAAATAATATCACACTAGTGCTTAGAAACCTTCAGTAAAGGTCATTTAAAGGTTGTTTTTTGCTATGTGATCACAACTTAGCTTTCCAGTTTCATGTCTTACTGCTTTACCATGCTCTATAAATTAGCATGCTGGATCACTCAATTGTGTTAAGATTCATAAATATAATATGTGCTGGTTACTCCACTTGACCAAAGGTCTTCCTATCTCTCCTCCCTCCTGCTTGGTGAAAGGCTTTAGAATCAGCATCAATATTTCCTCCCCTTGGAGCAACTCCTCTATGAAGTTTGGCCTTGTTTTCATTCATTTTCTCCTTTTTCCTTTTATAAAACCAGTTTAACAATTATTTCTCTGTCATTATTATATTTCTCAAATCCAAGATGCTATTGGTTGTAATGTGCCTCTTTACTTTGAATACCACCATAAAAGAGAAATGCTTCTTGTGACACTCTGATGCTGTAGGTTTTATGAAGCACCACCTCAATTCCACAGGTGATAGGGTATAAATAAAAGCGTGTTTTAGAATTGATGAGATATGGTAGTTGGATATGGAATTACCTTCCTTGTTAAACAGCCAATTTGTGAGCTCCAGGGCAGCAAGAAACATGACTCAATTGACTTTTGTCCCTAAGGTCAAGAGTACTGAGAGGGTCATGGCAGACTCTTCATCACATGCTTGTTAAGGTGTGCCCCCAAAGCTACGATGGGAAACAGAACTGTATTATTAGCAACACTTACTCAGCCTTGGCTTTGTTCTGTGATCACAACCAATAATGTGCAGGGTTCTGATAAGTGATCATAAGATCCAAACTTTGTTCTCTGAGAGCGTCACGAATTACATGGGCTAGTTATATTTGCAGGATGACTAGGCAGTTATATATATAGTTTAATTTTAATAGAAATGGGAAGGCCCGTGCTCCCAAATCAGCTGTTTGCTATTGTTTGTTGCCTGAAAATTCTACCCTTAGGAAATCCTTCCCTTCTAACACAATGTACAATTTCCTGTAGGGAAATCTCATTAAGCTTTATCAGACAGCATCATTATGCGAATTAGTTCACCAGGTCCCTCTCTGACAGTAACAAAAAAATAACCGATTTAAAAATAATTCTGATGAAAGAGTCCTTCAAGTTTATTTTTAGTATTGCTCAAGAAAGGCAGATTTGGAGAAGAGAACTTAAGGACGGCAGGAGGACACTGGGGTCAGCAGGTGAAGAGGCAGAGAAGAGGTGATGGAGAGCCCCAGAGGAAGGTGACTGCCAGGAGTGTTTCCTTGGCCAGGATGCTACCTTCCTCAGACACAAGGTGTTAATTTCCATTCTTTTCTGTTCTATAGTCCTTTGTTTCTATTATTTGCTTCTATTCTCTTTACTTTGTTTTGATGCCAACTGCTCTGTGACATTCTTTAGAGGACCATGTCCTTCCAC
>NW_003856367.1:0-1564 GCF_000181295.1 Otolemur garnettii | reverse complement strand
GATTTCATTAAATTAGGTTGATCCGGCATTTTTTTTTAAAATAAAGTTTGACCTATATGTCCTTATGTCTACTTCTCCAGTTTTTGATATTATAGCTATACAGGCTTCATAAAATGAGTTAGTTTCTCTTTTTTTATACTCTGTATAAAATTAATTCAAGTTTTTTTTATACTTTGTGTAAAATTAATTCAAGTATTTATTGAAGAAATAGCCCGTATCTACTCTGATCTACAACTGCGCTAGGCCTTGGCTCTATAGTGGTAAGCAAACAGTACCTCTGATTTCTTGGAGTTCACATTCTTACAGAGCCAACACACAACAGAGAGATAGGTAAAATAACGTGAGATAGAGATAAGTAGCATGAAAAACCATGAAGCAAGAAAAGGCGGTAAGGAGGGCCTGGAGGTAGTACTTTAGGTGTACCGGGCAGAGAAAGTTTCTGAGATGGCAATGCATGGAGTCCTAGAGGGAGTGAGCAGGGGAGCCATGCGGGTGTGCAGGAGAAGAGACAGTCTGGCAGAGGAAACAGTGATGAAAACATGGTGGGGCGGTGTGGCTGGGAGAAAGAGATTAAGAGAGGGAGCTGGGGCAGATTGTGCAGGGATCTACAAGCTGATAGGAAACCACTGGAGGGTTAGGATTGCAGAGCTGAGTGTCTAACCTTTTTTCTTTTCTCCCACACTTTGGAAGAATAAGAGTTGTCTTGGGCACATATTAAATTCCCAAACACCAACAAAAGCTGATAAACAACTCTGCTGATGAAAAGCTCTGTGCGTATTTTTCACGATATTTGACACCACAGATAAGCAAAACAGGCCTGAAATAATCTGCATGAAGCCCACAGGCTGCGGGTTGACACGTATCGTAAGGATTAGTCTGGCTATAGTGTGGAGGAGAGACTAAGGTGGCAAAATTGGATGTGGGAAGTCCAGATAGGAGACTAGGGCAATAACATAGAGGTGAGAGATTACTGGGGCTGGGGTTAGGGAGCGGCAGTGGAATTAGAAAGAAGCAATGGAAATTCTTTCAAGGCAGGGCCAGAAGAAATTGCCAGTGGACTAGATGAGGAGTTTCTCTGAGTCCTGGGTCAGGTATGTGTTGCAGTTTCATGATGGAGAGAGACAACTTTTTTGGCAAGTCACTCACATTTTTGAGGTTGCAGGTAGTGAGAAACTGAGTGGTTCTAGTTTTCTCAAGGGTTTTACTTTATCCTTAGGAGATCCATTTGCCCTAGTTCTCTCTGGCTTTATACCTGGCTTCTGTTCCTGATTCAGGCTAGGTATCAGATGCAAAACCTTCCATGTACCTGTGTAAGGTTTATCTCTACAATAAGTGGGATTGAAACCATAACTAAACATGCCTTATTTTTAAAAAGTGAGCTGCTACCCACATTTTCATTAAAGTTAAATACTTATAGGTTTCAACTGGCTTGTTCTAGCAAAAAAAAAAAAAAAAAAAAAAAAAAAAAAAAGAAGAAAGAAAGAAAAGAAAAAAAAAGAAGTGTAAAGAATAATACTGTTCTTTTCAAATGTGCTTTGTCATGATTTATAATCTTCTGTCCCTG
>NW_003856366.1:0-1564 GCF_000181295.1 Otolemur garnettii | reverse complement strand
CTTTTCCTTCTTCGTGAGCTTTAAATATCAGCGTTCCTCTAGATGCACTTTAGGCAATTTTCTCACCTCCAGAGTTAATGTTAACCATGTTCATTATTTAAATTATTGTGTACATGCAAAGTCTTCATCTCCAGAATGAATTTCTCTTTAATTCCAGACTGGTATATCCAAGTGACTCCTTGATATCTCCATGTATATCTCAAAATTATGGGAAAATTCAACCTGTTTACCATCCAAATAATGATCTACCCTTCAACTCCAAACTTGGTCTTCTTTGAAATCGAGGAGCCATCTTTGATACCTCTGCCTCTCTCTCTATCTATATCTATCTAATCCTGTTGATGTTAACTCTTATCAATATTACTTTTTAGTATTATTTTTACTCTCTCACTACCTATATCTATCTAATCCTGTTGACGTTCACTCTTAATTTATCGATATTACTTTTTCAATAGCTCCCAAATCTGCCTACCTTTTTTCTCCCCTTCCCCCATAGTAGGCTGCGTTTCCAGTAACACCAGAAGCACTACGATTTTTCTCCTAGTTGATCGCCCCATATCCACTCCCACTCTATATAATTTACTCTCTGAACTATAACTGGTAGGGCTTTTCTATGAAAATGCTTGGCTGGGCATGGTGGCTCATGCCTATAATCCTAGCACTCTGGGAGGCTGAGGAGGGAGGATTGTTTGCGCTCAAGAGTTCAAGACCAGCCTAAGCAAGAGTGTCTCTACTAAAAATAGGAAAGTTAGCAGGTCACTGTGGTGGCACTATAGTCCCAGCTACTCGGGAGGCTGAGACAAGAGGATCGCTTGAGCCCAAGAGTATGCGGTTGCTGTGAGCTAGGCTGACACCACTGCACTCTAGCCCTCTAGACTAGGCAACAAAGTAAGACTGTCTCAAAAAAAAAAAAAAAGGAAAAATAAAATTCTTGCTAGATCCCTGCTCCAGCATTTCACTGCCTTTCAATGTGCCTGTCATCTTAAAAGATACGCCTACCTCAGCAATGGCTTCACCTCCCATTCCTCTCTTTCCCTCCTCCACCTCCAGCACATTAGTTCCTCATGCTTCCCTGTGCCCTCTGCCAGGGACACTCTCTAACCCTCCCTGCCTCAACTATTTTCCTTTACACATCTGCCCAATAATTACTATCTATTTCAGTGATGCTTTATCAAAAAAGAGAGAGAAAATCTTGGATACCTCAAGTCAGTCTATGAGCCTTTGTCCACATCTAGGTCACTTATGCACAGATGACACTTATCTTCTTTCTTATGTACCCACAGAGATAGGTTCTAAGTGAGATAGTGTAGATAGGTCTAAAAGTCATAGCTGCTTATAGTGCTAAGCATGAAGGAACGCTTAAAAGCCTGTTGTGTCAATTATTATTTTTTAAATGAAAAATCAAAGCTTAAGGGACATGTGGCCCAACCATTCATTTGACGGTGATTCTTTTTTTTTTTTTTTTGAAACAGAGTCTTACTATATCGCCCTCAGTAAAGTGCCATGGCATCACAGCTCACAGCAACCTCAAAATCTTCAAATCGCTTAGGCAATTCTCTCGCCT
>NW_003856365.1:0-1564 GCF_000181295.1 Otolemur garnettii | reverse complement strand
TCTCACATGCTCTCTATCGTACATTTTCACCTTTCACATTCTACTTTACATCACTTTTCTACAAAACCTAAGGCATAGAGGTATTTCTGACCTGTCCTATAGTTTCTCTCTCAGCAACTTCTGCTGCAGCACCTTCACATGGTGCTGTAGGCATCACACTTCAGAGTCACCTGTCTGGGCTTTCCTATTTCCCTGGTCTGGACCAGCATGCAGATTTTAGGGACTGTGACTCCTCTCAGATTCTCTATCCAGGCCTTAATTGTACCATGGTGGGGAGGCTAATACACATATGGGTCTTCATGTTTGCCTGTGTCACATGTTGAGTACTGTGTACAATTATGAGGGTGAGCTCCCTACTTGGTGCCTTCATATCCACAAAAGCTGTAACGGCATTATCTTTTGTACTATCTTAGTGGTGCGGGTGCATAGATCACATCCCTTCTCCCCTGTTCCCAAAGTCCAAAGTCTAATTAAGACAAGTCTCTCAGGGAATTTCTTTGGGCTTCAGCTATGCATTGACCAGCCACCTCCCAGCATGTGGCTGTAGCAGGACATGTTGACCATCTTAAAATTTACCTTTGCTTCCCATGAGCATTGAAGCTCTCTTCAGCCAGCTGTGACAAATACAGGTGAGAATACCTTCCACTTCACTGCTGTATGAGTAGTCAGGATGATGATGTAGGGTCTCTTCTGTCTGATTTGAGGAAGACCTGGTTCTGATCCTTGACCTGGACTTGATCCCCCAGAGAGAAAGGATGTAAGGACACAAAAGACTAAACAGAACACAGTTAATTACCCAACTGGAGATCTTCCTTGCTACTCTTCCTAGGGCTTCTAACTGCCTGTGCAATTGAGTCTCACCCAGTTCTTTTAAGAGTCACTGCTAAATTGCAGAGGATTGCTGGAGGCCTGCTATACATTATTTCATAAGGGGAGTACCCTGATCTCTTAAAAGGGTACATTTAATATGGAACAAGATCAGTGGCCAGGCCTGTACCAAATTAAGCTTTGCTTCTTGGCAGAATTGACCAATTTTTGCTCTTATGGCCCTGTTCATGCACTCTACTCTCACCAAGCTTTGAGGCCTATATGTCAAATATAGTTTCCAGGTGACACACAAAGATTTAGCTACCATTTGCACTAGTTCTGTTATGAAGGATAGCCCATTGTCAGATCTAAACTAGAGCGGCAATGTAAACCATGAGATGATTTCTCTGGGTAACACTTTTACTACTCCAGGAGCCCTCTTCTTCCTGGTGGGGAAGGCTCCCACCTATTCCAAGTACCTGCAGGTAAAAAGTAAGCACCAGTATTCTCTATATCTGGATAATTCAGTATAGTCCACTTTCACATCTTCAAAAGGGGCTTCCCTGTAGGACTGAATTTCAGATGACAGAGATGGTCCCTGTCTAGCATTGTGTTGGTTGCGTGTCACACAATCCTGGCTGACTTTCTTGGCAAGGGTGGCCAACAGAGAATATAAAAATATCTCCCCAGAAACCTTTTAATGTTCTTTTGCCTTTGTTTTAAGTGCATGGCCTCATGCATACAACCTCTATAACCA
>NW_003856364.1:0-1565 GCF_000181295.1 Otolemur garnettii | reverse complement strand
TTATTTGTAGAAGATTATTTGTAGGAACGCAGAGGAAGAAAACAGACGTCACGCTGCAGTTTTTGCTTTAATGATGACTTAAATGAATACTCACTATCAAAAGAGAAAAGGGGGGAATTGTGGGGTAAACTCCCACAAAAATTAAATGAAATGTGCTCTTTTAATTCCAGAAACTGAGCAAAAAGACTGGTGAGTATTATGCATTATTGTCGAGGCCTAAGTGACCTGGGAAAGCATGGTGGGGGCCAGCAGGCAAGGCCTAACAACCTCCTACATGGAACCCCGACTGTGCAGTTAAGCCAGCCTGCCAGATAAGGGTTGAAATGACCCATCTGTGCAGGGGCCATGACTCAAAGGTTGGTGTGAGTGAAAAGAACACTCCGTCATTAGCCAGGGGGCTTCCAAACCATGAGAAAACAGTCATGGAGCCTGTTTCTCAGAAATTTAATTGAGTACAGAGAAGAAAAAAGTTTTACTCCCCTGTTTATCCTAATCTTTAACTTTAACAATGGAAGTCAGATAATGTATAGTTCTCTTAGGTCTTCAGAGCGGAACAGCCTGAGGCTAGCTTAAGATGGTTGTCTTACTTTCAGGGACTTTCTTTAGGCTAATCTTATGATGGTTATCTCCCTTTACCGCACTTTCTTTCCTATAGTTTAAGATAAGAATAGAGGATGTTAGGATTATTGATCAATGTGGAGTATGTGACTAGCTCCCAATAAAACGGAGTGGAAAATAAAAACGTTTTGCTACACGCCATCTAAGAGTATGTAGTTGTTTCTTTGCTTTCATACAATTCTAGGAGTGAGCTTGCACCCGCGGCCAAGCCGTCCTTCTCTCCCCGGCAGAAAGAACATCACCCAAGATTTCCCTCTTAGAAAAAAAATGTTTTGCTTTTTGCTTTCCTTTCTGATGGTCTCTCTGTTGTTCTGTCATAGAAAGGGATAGGAGGTAAAAATTCCCTCTCGTCTCTTCTGTCCTTAAGACCTTGTGTTGAGGCCATGGGGGAGCCCTTCAGAGAAGGGAATTATCCTGCCAGGGCCTTGGTCTGGGAGTGGAAGAATGAATTTATAGACCACGAGTGAGTGAAGGAAAGCAAGACAATTTGTTGGGAAGAAAGGAGAGAAGAAGCCTCTGATGCAGCAGAGGGGGTCACGAGCAGGTTGCCACTCTCGCCTCTTTGTGGGGAGTGAGGGGGTGGGAAGTGTTAAGCCTTAAGCATCCTCCTGGTGATTGGTGGCCCACTCCGGCTGGCTCTTTCCAATTGCAATGGCTACTGGTTATTGGCTCCCTCTTGGAGCTAGCGGAGTTCGTTCCCCCAGTCCCTTGGGCTTCTCTCTTCCTGGTATGTCCCACCAGCAATAGCTACTGACTGAGGGATACAAAGGCCAAGCAGGCCCTCTGCAGCAGTTAGGAAACTCCCTGCTGGGGATTTGCCAGGCTTCTTGGTGGCACTCATCCCCCTCTGCTACCCTCCTTCTCCAGGCCCTGTTTCCCTGTCCCTGCCTAAAAGCCATGTGACTCCTATCACTTCCTCTTGTTCTCCACAGCTGGGGACACAAATC
>NW_003856363.1:0-1565 GCF_000181295.1 Otolemur garnettii | reverse complement strand
TGAGGCAAGAGAATAGCCTAAACCCAGGAGTTGGAGGTTGCTGTGAGCTGTGATGCTACAGCACTCTACCAGGTGTGATAAAGTGAGACTCTGTCTCAAAAAAAAAAAGAAAGAAAGAAAGAAAAGAAAAGAAAGACAGCTGGCTGTGGCGGCTCACGCCTGTAATCCTAGCACTCTAGGAGGCTGAGCTGGGAGGATTGCCTGAGTTCACAGGTTCAAGACCAGTCTGAGCCAGAACGAGACCCCATTTCTAAAAAAAATAGCCAGGTGTTGTGGCGATAGCCTGTAATCCCAGCTTCTTGGGAGGCTGAGGCAAGAGAATCGATTAAGCCCAAACATTTGAGGTTGCCATAAGCTGTGACACTACAGCACTCTATTGAGGGCAACATAGTAAGAGTCTGTCTCTAAAAAATAAAGAAATAAACAGCATTTGCTCAGAAGTTTGGAAGAATGTTAATTTTAAAAACAGGAACAAGGGTTTAGCGCTCTTAGCTCAGTGAGTACGGGCCAGCCACCTACATTGAGGATGGCGGGTTCGAGCCCAGCCTGGGCCTACTAAACAACAATGATAACTACAACCAAGAAATAGCCAGGCATTATGGCGGGCACCTGTAGTCCCAGCTACTCGGGAGGCTGAGGCAAGAGAATTGCGTAAGAACAGCTTGAGGTTGCTGTGAGCTACGATGCCATAGCACTCTACCAAAGGTGACATAGTAAGATTCTGTCTCAAAAAGAAAAAATTAGGCAGGCGTTGGGACAGGCGCCTGTAGTTGCAGCTACTTGGGAGGCTGAGGCAAGAGAATTGCTTAAGCCCAAGAGTCTGAGGTTGCTGAGAATCTGTCTTAGTGGTTCTCAACCTTCCTAATGCTGCAACCCTTTAATACATGACCCACAGGTTGAGAACTGCTGCATCTATCTCAAATAAATAAATAAATAAATAAATAAATACCAGGAACAAGACTGGGTGGGGTGGCACACACCTGTAGGGTTTGAACCCGGTCCTGGCCTGCCAAACAATGAGAACTCCAACCAAAAAATAGCTGGGTGTCGTGGCGGGCACCTGTAGTCCCAGCTACTTGGGAGGCTGAGGCAGGAGACTCGCTTGAGCCCAGGAGTTGGAGATTGCTGTGAGCTGTGATGCCATTGCACTCTACCCAGGGTGGCAGCTTGAAGCTCTGTCTCAAAAAAAAAAAAAAAAAGAGAAAATGGCACCTATGTGAGCTGATGGAAATATTAGCTTAATTGTGAATATTTCACCATATATGTATATCAAACCATCAACTTATGCATGTTAAATACATACAATTTTTAATGGCTTACCACAATTATGATATATTTGATTTGTTCATGAGGTACTAAGCTGCATGCCTTCTCCAGGCATACTACATTGCCAGCACCTCAGGGTTTTCACCAGCCCAGTAGCTCCTCTATACAATTTTTTTCCCCCAGAAACAAGCTCTATCTCTGGTGCCTAGGTGACAGAGTGAGACCCTGTATGTTAAAAAGAAAAAAAAGAGGGCAGTGCCTGTGGCTCAGTGGGTAGGGCACTGGCCCCATATACCGAG
>NW_003856362.1:0-1566 GCF_000181295.1 Otolemur garnettii | reverse complement strand
GGCTATATATCTGCTTTTCTTTGTATTACTCTGTTTTAGAAAATATATTTTATTTTAAGAACACGTTGCATTAAATCTATCCTCTTCACAAAATTTTAAGTGTATAAAACACTATTGCTGACTGTTACAATACTTGCTCCTGTCTTCTCCTTTGTGTTGCACTTCTTGAAAGAAATATACATTACCTTGGCAGATAAATTCACTCTCACTGTTTCAACCACCTGTGTGTGGCCCACACCTCTCCTGAAAACTTCAAATTTCTACTTATCACACACATGCAGACTTTACACACGAAGATGTCACCAGGCCCTCAACTCCATCCCTTCTGTACCTCGTCTACCATTTTCCCCATAGCAATAAAATACCCCCAAGACACATCTAAACTAGCCCGTGCATATTTTCCAAGGAGATTGTGGAGAGGTGATGTGAATAAGAATAAATAACAGCATTAAATAATACATCTAGTCAAGAAAGGTCTCCAAATCACTCTTCTTTGCTGCCACTTTGAATGTAAGTCACAGTACAGAATGAAGGAAAACAAAATATACATAGATAAGGACATCTATAGAATTTGGGACAATTTCAATGTAAGTATATTTTCTCCTTGTTTCAAAAAGTATGCTGTATATTTGTCAAACTGGATAGCCTAATTTTGCCTTGGGAAATATGGCCATCATGGAAGACACACAGAGAGCGTATAATGATTTTCTGGGTCCCCTTAGGAGAGGGACAAGAAAAAAAGAGTAAATGAAAGACTTCTTAGGTAACACTGAATTCAAGAGTCATGAAGTCAAAGACTTGGCTCTGACCCCAGGAGAAGGAAGAGAAAAAACCCCAAACAGGCTGTTTTTAGGAAGAAAACTCTGTAGAAACATTTCTTATGGGGCCAGTGACCTACTCAGTGAGCCACAGGTGCTGCCCTGTGTAAAGTTGTAAATGCCTAGCTGAGAAGCCAGATTATTTCCTACTTACAGAAATTCAAAGAAAGCAGATTGCTGTTAGGGGTCTTGGTTCTGGAAATATGTATAACTAAAGTCACTTTGGAGGATTTATTGTAGAGTAAGAAAGAGGCAAAAGGGGAGCCAACCAGATAAAGAGCTAAAGCCATGAGTTGCAGGTATTAAGGGCTGGGAGGTAGGCAGTGGCAGCAGGAAGCAATGGATGAATGGAAGTTCACTTTTTTTCACCTTGAAGTGTTATATTCCTTGAAGGTACTGATCTCAAACATACTGTGTTGTCTTATGAGATGTAAGTACAGGTCAGGCTCAGTGACTCATGCCTGTAATCCTAGCACTCTCAGAGGCCAAGGCGGGAGGATTGCTTTGGCCCAGGAGTTTGAGACCAGCCTGAACAAGAGGGAGACTCTGTCTCTACTAAAAATAGAAACAGTAGCCCCAGATGTGGTGCACATACCTGTAGTTTCAGATACTGGGGAGGCTGAGGCAAGACGATTGCTCAAGTCCAAGTTTTGAGGTTGCTGTGACCTCTGTTGCCACAGCACATGTCATGGGCGATAGAGTGAGACCTCGAAAAAGACAAAAAAAAAAAAAAAAAAAAAAAAAAAAA
>NW_003856361.1:0-1566 GCF_000181295.1 Otolemur garnettii | reverse complement strand
GTTTTCAGATTCTCTGGGCAGCTTTTGGCTGTGGTCACCTCCCGTTCCTTTCCTTGGTCCCTTTGTATTTTTAATTCTTTTACTGTCATTTGAAAGTGCTGAGAGGGTCTGATGTGCGCTCCTTCCTTCCTTGGGGTTAACTGGGAATTCCTTAACTTCTGATATAATTTATATTTTTAGGTCTTTAGAGACTAAAGAATTTGGGGAAGCTGTTCTAAAAGGCATTGATTAAGGCACGTGTGGTCAGGTCAGCATGCAACTGTATACAGCAACAGCCAGGGATGCCAGCCTGCAGGGGGAGGGGTGAGTTCCGCCCATCAACACTTGCTTACACCGGAAGAGGTCACCTTTCTTCAAATCTGTTTCCTCTGGAAGACGAGCCTTATCTTCAGGTACCTACATCATACAGCTATCGTGGGGGTGAGGATCAACCCTGTGTGCTCATACTCGCCGAAAAGGAAAAAGTGTTCAGTGCAACCTATTTTCATCACCTGCCTTAAAGTTAGCATGCTTACGCGTGCCACAGAAAAGGACTTCAGCCTTTTGGAAAATAGATGCAACCACTGGTGCAAAACCAGTTTGCAGTGCAGAAGACCAGCCCACTTACTAATTTTCAGGATTGAATCCAGTGCCTGCACGCGGGCTCAGATGCCTGGCGCTGGTGCTTCTCTGCTGCTGCGTCAAGACTGCAGAGAGCCCCAGAGGCCAGAGGCAGGGGAGGGGTCCCGCTCGCCTCCGCGCTCACTTGCTCTGCTGCCCGGGCTCACAGACAGGAAAGGGCGGCCCAGGAAAGATGCGCCTGGCTGCCCACCTGCTGCCTGGATGCGGAGGGTGAGGGCTGGCTCACCGGAGGCCGCCGGCTAAGTCTTCTGGGCGCCGGGCCCCCGGGATGAGCTCAGGCCAGTGTCCGCGGCTGTCTGCACCCGCGGACCTGCCGCCCGCTCCCCCCCGCCCCCGCCCCCCGAGCTGACAGCGCACCTGGGCTGCGGCCGCTGTCCCGGGAGCAGGTGTGCGAGAGCACAGCGCGTGGCAGGGACGCTGGCGCGGTGGGGAGCGGCAGGCGTGGGGATACCCGCGCCCGGAGGAGCGACGGCCCTGCTGCTGGTGTTTGTTTTGAAATTTCTGCCAATTAAAGGGTGTCATAAAATGGACCTCAGCCTTCTATTCTAAGAAGGATTTCAGTTATTTGCCCATACACACACATACACATTTTGGGGAGGTAGTTTGCCCCGAGAATTAGCTGTATTAAAATTACAAATAACTATGTTACTTTTCAAAATAGATTCCCTGACAAAGCCGCGGCCTTGCCCTCATTTTGCACGGGCGGCCTTTTTATTTTCTCAAAGCTCCGCCTCCCTGGCCACTATTCCTGTCCACTATCCCCTCCAGTATTTCCGAAAAGTCTCAATAACTCGCCAGGTTTCTCTTCGTGGTGACTTAAGAGCGACAGACAGGGGCTCGATTGTATTTTTTGAAAAAGCCTTGGGAACAGCTGGGCAGGGCCACAGGATGGAGTCCCACTGCCCCTGGCCGTAACCTAGAGCTGCCATCCACTGGGACCAGGTT
>NW_003856360.1:0-1566 GCF_000181295.1 Otolemur garnettii | reverse complement strand
GTTTTCTAGATATAAGATCATATCATCAATGAAAAGAGACAGTCTGGCCTTCTCTTGCCCTGTTTGGATACCTTTATTTCTATTGCCTGATTGACTGTCTAGGTCTTCCAGCACTATGTTGAAGAGAAGTGGTGACAGTGGGCATCCTTGTCCAGTTCTAGTTTTGGTTTTGGGGGTTTTTTTGTACTTAAATTTTTCCTCTATTGTTTGGAATTCATAGAGGGTACAAAGAATTAGGTTACACTGATTGCATTTACTGGGTAAAGTCCCTCTTACAATTGTATCCCATCCCCAATAGGTGTGTCATCCACAGTGCCCCCCTCCTCCCTCTCTCCTCCCCATTCCTGCTCCCTTATTCTCCTACCCCCACCATGTATTAGACCATCTACTGCCTCCATGTTAAAATAGAGTACATTGGATTCTTTTTTCTCCATTTTTGTGATGCTTTACTGAGAAGAATGTGTTCCACCTCAGTCCACGTTAATACAAAGATGTAAAGTCTCCCATGGCTGAATAGTATTCCATGGTATACATATACCACAGCTTCTTAATCCATTCCTGGGAGAGTGGGCATTTAGGTTGTTTCCACATTTTGGTAATGGTAAATTAAGCTGTGATACACAGTCTAATGCAGATGTCCTTATAATAAAAGGACTTTTTTTCTTCAGAGTTTGTTGAGGATTCTCCATACTTCCAAAAAGGTGGTGTTAGTTTGTAGTCCCACCAGCACTGTAAAAGTGTTCTGTTCTCTCCACATCCATGCCAGCATCTCCACCTTTGAGCCTTTGTGATGTGGTCTGTTCTCACTGAGGTTAAATGATTTCTCAAGGTGGTTTTGATTTGCATTTCTCTGATTTTTAGAGATGATAAGCATTTTTTCATATGCTTATTAGCCATTTGTCTATCTTCTTTAGTGAAAGTTCTATTCATGTCTCTGGCCTAATGATATATGAGTTGTTGGCTCTTTTTCTGTTGATTAATTTGAGTTCTCTGTGAATCCTAGATATCAAGCTTTTTTTTGATTCATAGTATGCAAATATCTTTTGCCATTCTGAAGGATATCTATTTGCTTTGGTTGTTGTCTTCTTGGCCGTAAAGAAGCTATTCAATCTAATCAAGTCCCATTTGTTTATTTTTGTTATTGTTTGCAATTGCCATGGAAATCTTCATAAAATCTTTCTCCAGGCTGATATCTTCAAGTGTTTTCCCCATGCTTCCTCTAGTTCCAGTTTTTGGAGGGAATGTTTCCAAGTTTTCCTCATTCAGCATTATGTTGGCTGTGAGTTGTCATATATGACATTTATAATTTCAGATTTGTTTCTTCTGTCCCTAGTGTAGTGTTTTTGTTATAAAAAGTTGCCATATTTTTGCCAAGTGTTTTTTTCTCCATCTATTGAGATGATCTTTGTTTGAGCTTCTGTTTGTGTGGTGAATCATATTTATTGATTTGTATATGTTGAACCATCCTTGCATCCATGAGAGAGTGTCCAGTTGTTCATACTGAATTTTATTTTTTTTTTTGATGTGCTGTTGCAGTTTGCTCATATCTTCTTGGTTTTTGTACTT
>NW_003856359.1:0-1566 GCF_000181295.1 Otolemur garnettii | reverse complement strand
ACCACACACAAAGGTCAACAAGAATAAAATCAAAGCAAAACCAAAACTACAAAAATAAACGATACAATGTATTGTCCCGCCCCCAGAGTTCCAAAATAGTATGTGCATACACACACACATCCCTACAGATGTGCACAACCACAACCTCTCAAATATACACACAATTTAAGAAATATCAAACAGCCACTTTCATAGTCCAGATCATATCACAAATAAGTACAGCAGTGCCCTCAGAATCTGAGGTCAACCCTCAGAATACAAGAAAGAATGGAACAAACATTTCTAAGTACACACATATGATGCATTTACAAATAAAGATTCAAAGTTAAATTAGAGTACTTTCCATTCTCTTCATTGAAACCTAAATTTCTACCACAGTTTGAGTGAAGTCAGACACATAAGTTCCTTAGAAATAAACAGCACAACTGACAAACATCAGGTCCTTGGTGGCCCCTGGGGCTGCAGTGCTTCCCATCTGTTCTCTTTCTCTTTTTCTCTCTGCTAGTCCCTCTTTGAGGCAGTTGGGTTAAGGTAGGAAACATTCAAAAAACAAGAGAAAAGTCTGTGCATTAATCTTCAGTACCAAAGGTCTGAGAAATTATCTTACCATTTTCATAAATATTTCTATTTCACAAAAAACACTCAAAAATAGTTTAAATGAAATGTACAAAGAGACAAATGAATGAAAGGTTCTGGGAACCATATGAACTGTGGTTGATAGAGTGATATCAGATAAGACATTAAAGAAAGGAAAGGTCCTCAGTTTCTAATAACTGTCATTAATGCATGAGAGGGAAAATGGCAAAAAGAAAGAGAATGATGGATCCAACCCAAATCTTGTTCCAAAGGATTCATTCTTTTTTGACAAAGGTATGTGAATCCTCCATAAACCTGGATGGTAAGATTTTTCCATGGGCCCTCAAATCCTACATCTTGACTCAACACAAGCATTTAATGACAGTGATTTGCAATGCCAGTGTATCTGTGCAGACAACTCACACCACCTCTCCTCAGGGCCACCGTATGTGGTTGTATATGTTGTGTATTACCACACCCGGAAAAGTGCCAATCATATTTCAAGTGTAACTGAATGGCACTTTCCAGAGTGGGGCACTGCACAAAGTGGGTTTAAGTATGGTAGCACTGCCAAAATGTCCCCAGCCTTGTCACTTTCACCTATCACCTAATGGTGCCAAACCATGTCTAGGTCCCAAGATTATACAAAGCCTGTGTAACACTCAGCCCAATTGCCCTTCCTCTGTCATTCCTCCCTGAATCAGTATCCCTCCCACCTGTTGCATGCTTGATTTGCAGGTTTTCAGGCCAAGGGGGAATAATTTTTTAGTTTTTCTTCTCTCATTCAAATAAAATATATATTCATCTGTATTAATCTATTGAATTTCAAGCCATGAGAAGTTATGCTTTATATATTCTTTGCTTCCAAAGTCAAAGTACCCAGCAACACTCCTACTACATCCTTCTCCATCCCAATTCCACCTCAAACTTTCAAGCTTTGTTGCAGAAAGAAGATAGGCTCCCATGCACATGTCCTATATAATCTCATCC
>NW_003856358.1:0-1566 GCF_000181295.1 Otolemur garnettii | reverse complement strand
AGTTAAGTAAACACTCATTTTTCAATGAAAGAAATTGTCCTTTGGACCACAAGGCAGAATTCAGTGTGCCTGTGTTTCTGGGAGATTTGATGTGAGGGGTGAGCATTTTTTATTAAATTTAACTCCTAAGACTGGGTGGGATGGTGACTGATTATTCATTTTCTGTATTTTTCTGTGCTTCTCCTTCATCCGTGTTGATTGATTCGTAGCTAATGTGACCAGGTTAGATATGCCCGGGTTTTTTTTCCCTGGTCCTGAGATGATGTGATTAGAGACCCAGAAAGGCCAGAAAATAGCCTGAACAAGCTTCATTGTGGTCAGTCTCCCTCTCTTAGAACTAGTAAGCTGCCACTTTTGGGCTTTGGGTTAGGAGGTCTGGAACACTCAATCATTAAGCGGGTGGTGTTCTTACAGTCTGTCACAGCAGTTCTCAACCTGTGGGTCATCACCCCTTTGGGGGTTGAGTGACCCTTTCACAGGAGTTGCCTAAATACATCCTGCGTATCAGATATTTACGTTATGATTCATAAAAGTACCAAAATTACAGTTATGAAGTAGCAATGAAAATAATTTTATGGCTGGGGGTCACCAAGCAAACAAGGAACTGTATTAAAGGGTAGCACATTAGGAAGGTTGAGAACCACTGGTCTATCAGCATAAGTTTCTCATCCTTTCCCTATAAAGCCTTGAATCCCATCACAAGAGCCCCCAACATCATGATCTCATCTGACCCTAATTATCCCCCAAAGGCTCCACCTGCAAAGGCCATCAACATATGAATTTGGAATTAAGTTTTCAACAGTTGAATTTTAGGAGGACACATTCAAACAAGCAGAAACCACCTAGGTCTAATTACTTGATAAACTTCTGTTCTTTTTATGCTTTCTATGTCCTGGTTATTTTTGGTAACTATATTCTCCTAAAAAATGATTTTCCTTTCTTCTAGGTTTCCAAATGTATGGAGGTTGCAAAAGAATCTCTCATGGTTTTTAAAATCCTATCCATCAGAGCACTTGATGCTGGAGGTTGTGGCATTTGCAGGTTGGAAGCTTGAGTTTGGAGCTCCAGCCTGGATGATAGAAGTTGCTTGCAATGACTCTCCGGGGAAAAAGGTCCATGTTAAATGCAACACTGATGACACCATTGGGGACCTTAAGAAACTGATTGCAGCCCAAAGTAGCACCCGTTGGAACAAGATTGTACACAATTTTTAAGGACGACGTGTCTCTAGGAAACGATGAAATCCTTGATGGGATGAACTTGGAGCTTTATTACCAATACAGTAGACTTCCTTCCCCCCACTACCTTTCTTTCCTGTAGAAAAGATGAGGAAGAAATGGTAGATGGGGGGAGGTGGAACACTGGTATGGATGCTTGTTTTTAAAAACTCACATTAGAAAGGAGTCGCCAGTGGCCAGGAGGAAATATGCCCCCAAATTGTGTTTGTACAAAAGTATGAGCAGGTATTATTTGTTATAATGAAAAAATTCTTATGTTAAGAAAAGAAAATCACAGCAATGGCAAAGGTTTAGAAGACAAATTTGAGTTTGACACTTAGAAAAGTTA
>NW_003856357.1:0-1567 GCF_000181295.1 Otolemur garnettii | reverse complement strand
GGAGAGATTGAAAATTTGCGTCAGAGTATTAATTTCAGTTAACTGCTGTTCTCACTAAGTGTTTTTCTCTAGATTAATAAGAACTTCCTGTATCTATGCATCCATACATTCATGGGCACTCCAGTTACAACAAGGGTAGAACTACTAATGCATGTCGGGGAGTGGAAAGGTGATAGGACCTAAGTCCGCATGTGGCCCACAGGCCGTAGTTTGAGGATGCCTGATTTAGAGTATTACGGGGAGGATAAGTCAGGTGCATACAGTGGTGTGATGCTCTGAGAAGTGTGAAAGCAGAAGATTGTGTCAAGAGCTGTTCTCCTTCTGCGTAGCAGACTCCTTGACCCTCCAGCAGTGAATCTTCCCTGAAAAGGCAGGGATTCTGCAATAGAGGGACAGGGGTGTCATGTCAGGACCTGTGTGCTGGGTGGTTGTGCTAACCTATTTATTTCCTCCAAGATCAGTTTTATTATTTCAACTCAGTGATTTTTTTTTTTTTTTTGAGACAGAGTTTCACTATGTCACCCTGGGTAGAGTGCTGTGGCATCACAGCTCACAGCAACCTCCAACTCTTGGGCTTAAGTGATTCTCTTGCCTCAGCCTCCCAAGTAGCTGGGACTACAGGCACCCGCCACAACACCTGGCTACTTTTTGGTTGCAGTTGTCATTGTTGCTTAGCAGGCCCGGGCCGGGTTCAAACCCTCCAACCCAGGTGTATGTGGCCAGTGTCCTGCTGACTGAGCTATGGGTGCTGCCTTTAAACTTTTATTTATTTATTTACTTTTGAGACAGAGTCTCACTATGTTGCCCTGGGCAGAATGCTGTGGCATCACAGCTCACAGCAGTCTCAGACTCTTGGGCTTAAGTGATTCTCTTGCCTCAGCCTCCCAAGTAGCTAGGAGTACAGGTGCCCACCACAACGCCCAGCTACTTTTTGTTGCAGTTTAAAGTTTAGCTGGCCTGGGTCGAATTTGAACCCTGTACCTTCAGTGTAGGTGGCTGGTGCTGTAACAACTGTACTATGGGTGCTGAGTCTGTTTTTCTATTTTTTTAGTAGAGACAGGATGTAGCTCTTGCTCAGGCTTGTCTTGAACTCCTGAACTTAGGCAATCCTCCCACTTGGCCTCCCAGAGAGCTATGCTTACAAGTGTGAGTCATTGCACCTGGCCTCCGTCTATCTTCCTTTCTTACCTCTGATCCTTTACCTTTGGCTTCCTTTGTTTCTCAGTCCTCAGAGGGGAAAATGGCCACAACTCACTGTCTCAGCTTTACATGTTTTAGATCTAGTCATGAGAAGTCTAATTTTCTTTGTTAAAGCCAGTACCAAATTTCTATTAAATTTGGGGGCAGTTGGTTACACAACAAAGATTAACCAAAACAATAGATCTGCTTGGCTCAGGTGTCTGATTGGACAGTGCAGGAGGGCACAGTTTTTTTTTTGTTGTTGTTTTTTTTTTTGAGACAGAGCCTCAAGCTGTTGCCCTCGGTAGAGTGCTGTGGCATCACAGCTCACAGCAACCTCCAACTCTTGGGCTTAAGTGATTCTCTTGCCTCAGCCTCCCAAGTAGCT
>NW_003856356.1:0-1567 GCF_000181295.1 Otolemur garnettii | reverse complement strand
CTTTCTCTTACACAGAGATGTGTTAATGGATTGAGGGCTGGACCATCCTAACCCAGAATGATTTCACATTAGAATTCTTACCTAGAACACATTTGTAAAACTCCTTTTTCCAAATAAAGACCTCATATTTCTAGATTCTGGGTAGACATATCTTTCTATGGGGGCCACACTTCAAACATCCTTGTCATATTACTACAATTAAGGGGGGGACCACCACAAGATCATCTGAATTATGCAGAAAGAGCACTTTACAAAATTCCAATGCCATTTCATGATAAATGCTCAACAAATGAGGAATAGAAGAAAACTTCCAAAACATGATAAAAATCATTTATGGGAAAAAATACCATGGCTAACATACTCAGTGGTACAAGGCTGAAAGCTTTTCCTCTAAGATCAGGAACAAGAGAAGGATGCTCTCTTTTACCACTTCTATGAAACATTTCAATGGAAGTTCTACCCAGAGCAATTAATCAGGAAAAGAAATAAAAGGCAGCCATAATGAAAAGAAAGAAGTCTTTATTTACAGATGATTTGTCTTACATGTATAGAAAATCCTAAGGAATCCACTAAAAAACTAGTAGAGCTAATGAGAGAATTTAGAAAAGGTACAAGATATAAAACCAACACAAAAATCAATTTTCCTTCTATGTACTGGCAATGAGAAATCCAAACATGAAATTTCAAAAAAAAGTTCTATTTACAATAGCATCAAAGAGAATAAAATACATAGGAATAAATTGAACCAAGAAGGGGAAGGTTTGTACACTGAAAACTAAAACAATGCAGAAATAAATTAAAGAAGATTGAAATACATAGAAAGACATTCCATGTTTATGGACTAGAAGACTTATATTTTTAAGATGGAAAATAACCAAATTAATCTGCCAATTCTATGCATCCCGTCAAAATTCCAACAATCCTTTTTGTAGAAATAAAAAAAAGATGATCTCAAAATTTATATGACATTTTAAGCAACTCTGAATAACTAAAAACAATGAAAAATAACAAGTCAGAGGCCTTATACTTCCAAATTTCAAAACGTTCTTCAAAGTAATAAAAATAGTGTGGTACTGACCTGAGAGTAGACACAGACTTCAACAGAATAGAAATAAGAATCCAGAATTCAACTATGGCCAATTAATTTTTGACAATGGTAGTCACAGCTACTCAATGGAAAAAACACAGTAAAATGGTCTTTTCAATGCAAAGTATGAGAACAACTGAGCATCCATGCAAAGGAATACCTGGTGAAGTTGAATGCCTACCTCATACCATATACAAAAATAAACTCAAAATAGAGAAACACCTAAATGTAAAAGCTAAACCTATTTGGCAATACAATATAAGATATAATAACAAAGGTACTAGCAACAAAAAGAAAATAGATAGATTTGCATTCATCAAAATTTAAAAATTTTGTACAGCAAAGAACAATATGAAGGAATGGCAGAAAATACTTGTAATCATACATCTGACAAGGGTCTAGTATCTGTGATCTATAAAGAACTCTTACAATGCACAATAAGAGACAAAGGGCCCAATTTAAAAGTGGAGAAGACTTTGT
>NW_003856355.1:0-1567 GCF_000181295.1 Otolemur garnettii | reverse complement strand
AGCTACTTGGGAGGCTGAGGCAAGAGAATCACTTAAGCCCAAGAGTTGGAGGTTGCTGTGAGCTGTGATGCCACAGCACTCTACCGAGGGCAACAGCTTGAGGCTCTGTCTCAAAAAAAAAAACAACAACAAAAAAAAAACTGTGCCCTCCTGCACTGTCCAATCAGACACCTGAGCCAAGCAGATCTATTGTTTTGGTTAATCTTTGTTGTGTAACCAACTGCCCCCAAATTTAATAGAAATTTGGTACTGGCTTTAACAAAGAAAATTAGACTTCTCATGACTAGATCTAAAACATGTAAAGCTGAGACAGTGAGTTGTGGCCATTTTCCCCTCTGAGGACTGAGAAACAAAGGAAGCCAAAGGCAAAGGATCAGAGGTAAGAAAGGAAGATAGACGGAGGCCAGGTGCAATGACTCACACTTGTAAGCATAGCTCTCTGGGAGGCCAAGTGGGAGGATTGCCTAAGTTCAGGAGTTCAAGACAAGCCTGAGCAAGAGCTACATCCTGTCTCTACTAAAAAAATAGAAAAACAGACTCAGCACCCATAGTACAGTTGTTACAGCACCAGCCACCTACACTGAAGGTACAGGGTTCAAATTCGACCCAGGCCAGCTAAACTTTAAACTGCAACAAAAAGTAGCTGGGCGTTGTGGTGGGCACCTGTACTCCTAGCTACTTGGGAGGCTGAGGCAAGAGAATCACTTAAGCCCAAGAGTCTGAGACTGCTGTGAGCTGTGATGCCACAGCATTCTGCCCAGGGCAACATAGTGAGACTCTGTCTCAAAAGTAAATAAATAAATAAAAGTTTAAAGGCAGCACCCATAGCTCAGTCAGCAGGACACTGGCCACATACACCTGGGTTGGAGGGTTTGAACCCGGCCCGGGCCTGCTAAGCAACAATGACAACTGCAACCAAAAAGTAGCCAGGTGTTGTGGCGGGTGCCTGTAGTCCCAGCTACTTGGGAGGCTGAGGCAAGAGAATCACTTAAGCCCAAGAGTTGGAGGTTGCTGTGAGCTGTGATGCCACAGCACTCTACCCAGGGTGACATAGTGAAACTCTGTCTCAAAAAAAAAAAAAAAATCACTGAGTTGAAATAATAAAACTGATCTTGGAGGAAATAAATAGGTTAGCACAACCACCCAGCACACAGGTCCTGACATGACACCCCTGTCCCTCTATTGCAGAATCCCTGCCTTTTCAGGGAAGATTCACTGCTGGAGGGTCAAGGAGTCTGCTACGCAGAAGGAGAACAGCTCTTGACACAATCTTCTGCTTTCACACTTCTCAGAGCATCACACCACTGTATGCACCTGACTTATCCTCCCCGTAATACTCTAAATCAGGCATCCTCAAACTACGGCCTGTGGGCCACATGCGGACTTAGGTCCTATCACCTTTCCACTCCCCGACATGCATTAGTAGTTCTACCCTTGTTGTAACTGGAGTGCCCATGAATGTATGGATGCATAGATACAGGAAGTTCTTATTAATCTAGAGAAAAACACTTAGTGAGAACAGCAGTTAACTGAAATTAATACTCTGACGCAAATTTTCAATCTTTCC
>NW_003856354.1:0-1568 GCF_000181295.1 Otolemur garnettii | reverse complement strand
CTGTCGCCCTGGATAGAGTCCTGTGACATCACAGCTGGGCACATCCAACTCCTGGGCTCAAGTGATTCTTCTGCCTCCACCTCCCAAGTAGCTGGGATCACAGGCGCCCACCACAATGCCTCGCTATTTTTTGGTTGCAGCCATCATTGTTGCTTCGCGGGCCCAGGCCCCCACCAGCTCAGGTATATGTGGCTAGTGCCTTAGCCGCTTGAGCCACAGGTGCGGAACCTGAACGTGTTAAGTTTTAAAGGCCTATATCTGGTAGGAGATGTCAAGCAAGTAGTTGGGTTCATAAGTCTGGAGCTCAGAAAAGACATATTTAGAAGGCATCAGACCATGAAATACTTTTAAAACCACAAATGAATGAGCTTTCTTTAGGAAATGCATAGCAAAGAAAGCCCAGAAGAAATCCACATGGAACATCAAAAATAGTTTCTGAGCAGTATATCTGGCATATCATCTTTTTCTTTAAAAAAACAAACCCAGATTTCCATCTTACTATACACCCAGCAGAAATCCGTGTGAATATTCACCAAACTGTTCATCATGGTTATCTCTGGACGGTTGAGAGTGGGGACTTTCATTTTCTCAGTTATGTTTCCCTTACATGAGTTTTTATAAAGAGCATTGATACTACTTCTGTATGAAGAGAAAAGCAATAAATAAATTTTTTTAAAATTTAAAATTTAATTTTTAATTTAAAATTATTATTATTATTATTATTTGAGACAGTTTCACCTAGTCACCCTTGGAAGAATGCTGTGGCATCCTAGCTCACAGCAACCTCAAACTCTTGGGCTCCAGTGATCCTCTTGCCTCAGCCTCCCAAGTAGCTGGGACCACGGGCACCTGCCACGATGCCTGGCTGTTTTTGGAGATGGGGTCTCACTGTAGCTCAGGCTGGTCTCAAACTCCTCAGCTCAGGCAAGCCACCCTTCACTGCCTCCCAGAGTGCTAGGATTATAGGCATAGCCACCACACCCAGCCTAAATAAATTATTAATAGGACTTAAAAGATTTAGGCAGACAAAGAGTAGGAGGTTGCGAGATTCAGAAAGAGGGCTTGGCAAAGTCCTCCCGTGAGAAAGCAGCTGAGCAGCATGGTTAGAGCACAGCTGGCATGAGAGGAGTGGAGGGAGAAAGGCAGACAGATGGGCCAGGGCCTGGGAGACCACAGCAAGAAGCACAAATGCTACTCAAAAGCACTGAAGTGCTCTCAGCAGGGGAGCAGCAGGATTTGATTTATTCTAGGAAGCTGATTGTGGCTACTAGCAAAGAGAGCAATGTACAGGAGGTGAAGAACCAATTAGAGGCTGTCACACCCATCTGGGTGGGATGATGGTGGCAAAGAGGAGGCAGAGAAGTGGCTGGCTAAGAGATTTGTTCTGGAAATAGAACAGGACTTGCTGTTGTGTTAGCCATAAGTGGCAAAGAAAAGATGACTCCCAGGATTCAGTCTTTGGAAAACAGCAAAGCTGGGAGTGACATTATTAAAATGATGAAGGCTGGAGCAGAAAGATAGGATTGGGGAGCGGAAACAAAAATTCATTTTGAACATGTTAAGTTGTT
>NW_003856353.1:0-1568 GCF_000181295.1 Otolemur garnettii | reverse complement strand
GACCACACCTATGGTCCATCTTACAAGGGTACATGTGAATCTTTCTAAATGTAGAATATAAATGTCTTAACACAATAACTAAGAAAATGCCATGAGACAAGAGGAGAATAATCTTCACTGATTCTCCCGTTAACTTTAGCTTTCACTGAATCCTCAGATGTACTTGCTAATAGTGTGTGTTCATGAGCTTAACAACAGTTTAAATTGACAACTGATTTATTGTTGGGATGCATTGATAGAAATGTATTTTATTGATACTAATGACCCTAACTTTGACAAATTGAGTGATGGAAGAGGAAGAAAAATAAAGAAATAGGGGCGGTGCCTGTGGCTCACAGGAGTAGGGCGCCAGCCCCATATGCCAGAGGTGGCAGGTTCAAACTCAGCCCTGGCCAAAAAAAAAAAAAAAAAGAAAGAAAGAAAAAGCAAATCTTTAAACAATTGGCCAGTTGGCCGTTTATGGAAGTTCTTTGTCATCTTGAGCAGAAACAGAGATATTCTGCAGTGACAAAGGTAAAGGGCATAGGCTATTTTTACTTGGCTATAGTTTCTGTTCATCTTAGTAGAATCAAGCAAAGTCAAATATTCAAGAGATCAAGTTCCTAGAAGGAAAGGGACAAGTTAAAAGAAATTGGATATGAAAAGTTATCAGGCCTGATGGAATTAAATGCACATGTCATGATAGAGCAATGGGTACAGGGGGAAATAGAAGCAAATAATACTGCAATATTGATCTGATATTTTCCCAGATTGTGGGTCTCAGTAGATTTGGAGATGGGGGAGATGTGCATTTCCATACATCTTTATTGGTGATGAAAGAGATAAGACTAAGAATTCATATTTAATGAAAGCTCCGCAGGTGAATCAGATACACGTTACCTTTTTTCTTGAGCTAGATGCGTTTTCTTATTATAATCTATATCCAAATCACCTGACTTTATCACATAGCCACTCTAGCTCAAATTAAGGGAAGCTAAAATGGGAGTCCAGGATCTTAACAGATATATACTACTAAATAGGTAACACATAAAGAGGACTGCAGAAGTTTCTGTTCTTTACTCAAACGTTGGTAACGAGAACAGGACACAGGCAAATGAAACACATGAAGTAGAAATTTAAAAACAGACACTCAGCTTACTCTTCAGCATCTGTGGTAATGTGATAGGCAGAGACATCAGCCACGTCTTTCAACCAGGCTTCTTGTTAACTATGTACAAGAAACTTAACAAGAAACACAACTTTCATGTAGCATAGATGATGCCAAGATTCGTACAAGAATGGAAATCCATATTCTTCTTAGCAAAGTATCTCAAGAATGGAAGAAAAAGGATCCAATGTACTTAGCCCTACTATGAAACTAATTTATAGTTTTCATATGAAAGCTATAGCCCAATTATAGCCCAAAAATAAGGGGAAGGGGGAGAGGGAGGGGAGGGAAGGGTGGAGGATGGGTGAAGGGAGGGTGATTGGTGTGACCACACCTATGGTCCATCTTACAAGGGTACATGTGAATCTTTCTAAATGTAGAATATAAATGTCTTAACACAATAACTAAGAAAATGCCATGA
>NW_003856352.1:0-1569 GCF_000181295.1 Otolemur garnettii | reverse complement strand
TTACTGTCTCTTAAGACACTGATATTTTTAAGACTCCCTTCTGTGAACCATAATGTACACCACCCTATGTCTGCATCCTTTCATTTCATGTCCTTTTTATACAGGTAATTCCTATATTAGTAAGGAGAATTTCTGGAATCCTATCAAATGATATGACACATAGAAACAATATGAAACAGTGAGGACAGAGACATTAACAAAAGTGTTAAAGAATAAAATTTGGTATCTCATCTGGCTAATCCTTCTATTCCAATGACTTGATCATTTTCAAAAATCAGAAGGGGGAAACATATGACCTTATATGTGTCCTTAGCAGCCTCTCTGCTCCATTAAGTTCACATTATATTTAATAGAATTTGGATTTCAACTAGCATTTAAGTCAGTGCAAATACGTGCCAAAGACACTTGAGTTCTGAGGGATAAGTGGCTTTTTGAGAGTGGCACTATGGTTTCCGTCTAAATGCTATGAGGGTACAGAGGTTTGAGACGTTTGCTAGTTTGTTATACATAAGAGAATTAAGTGAGCACTTCAGACATTGCTGCTATCTCTGGAAATATAAATTCTCAGAGAAGAAAACTTAACTACACAACATTTTCAGAATACTTACAGGGTAAACAGGGTACGGTCTTCTGTGTCTTTTCTGTGAAAGAAAAAGAAAATATTACAAATTCAATTAATGTTTGAGTATTAAGTTTTCCACAAAATGAAAATGTCTTACCTCTTCAGATGAACCGGAATCAGCTCTCTGGAAGAAAAACAAAAAGAGAGAGTAGTTACTATCTAAAGTTGTAATTTCATATTGAGTATAAAAATGTACTAAGTAGTCACGATTATGATTAAAATGAACAGAAGCCCCCAGGGACTCAACTGCAAAACTCGTAGGAGTGATCAAGGAATACAGCAGCATCTCAGGTTACAAAATCAATTCTCACAAATCAGTAACTTATATATATATATATGCCAAGAATAGTTAAACTGAAAAAACAGTGAAGGAATTTTCCAGCAGTGCCAAAGAAGGTGAAATATATGGACGTCCTAACAAAGGACGTAAAAGTCTCTATAAAGAGAACTATGAAACTCTGAGAAAAGATATAGCTGAAGATGTTAACAAATGGAAAAACACAGCATGCTCATGGCTGGGAAGAATCAACATTGTTAAAATACCCATACCACCCAAAGCAATGTACAAATTTAATGCAATCCCTATTAAAGCACCAATGTCATACTTTAAAGATCTGGAAAAAGATAGTACTTCATTCTATATGGAATAAAAGACAACCTCCAATAGCCATGACATTACCTAGAAATAAAAATAAATCAGGAGAAATCACACTACCAGACTTCAGACTATGCTATAAATCTATAGTGATCAAAACAGCGTGGTAGTGCCCCCAAAATAGAGAGGTAGATGTATGGAACAGAATTGAAAACCCAGAGATGAACCCAGACACTTATTGTCATTTGATCTTTGATAAGCCTATCAAAAACTTAAATTGGGGGAAAGATTCCCTATTTAACAAATGATGCTGTGTGAATTGGCAGAAGAATTGGTAGAAGACTGAAACTGG
>NW_003856351.1:0-1569 GCF_000181295.1 Otolemur garnettii | reverse complement strand
TTTTTTTTTATCATAGTGATACATATCCACTCATATCTGTGCATAAATCCTACATCCAGCTTAGATGTTTGTACATCTCTACCCATGCTATTGATTCTGGATCACACACTCCCCTTCTCGAGACGGCTAAGAACCTCTCTTAGGGACTTAAGAAGGAGAATGTGGGAAAGTCACGAGCTGAAAGCTGGAATGATTTTGATTATCTGGCAGTGGAGGATAGGAAGATTGAGGACATGACATTTAATAAGTTTTATTTTGCCACATAGTAACTTAATATTTGAGAAGTTGATGTTTCTTAGGTCACATCTGTGACTTAATTTGCAATTTCTTTACCTTAAAAATGGCATCAAGAGAATAGTTAACTGAAGATCAACAATGCCACATTTTCTTTTGTTCTTTCTTTTTTTGTTGTTGGGGATTCATTGAGAGTACAAAGAACCAGGTTACATTGATTGCATTTGTTAGGTAACGTCCCCCTTATAATTGTATCCTGCCCCCAAAAGGTGTGTCAACACTGTGACCCCCGCCCACCTCCTTCCCTCTCTGCTTTTCCCTTCTCCAGCCCCTCCCTCCTTTCCTCTAATGCCAAATTTTCTTAATTAGTGTCCACAGTGCCTGAAGAGAGCAGTACCTAAGATTACCACTTATGATTAGCCTTGATGCAATTATTCGGTTCCAGTGTCCACTAATGTGATCTGCTGCATTTGGCTTAGGTATTAATAATGACATAATTAAATGAAAAGCTGGCTGGCTTCACTTATATGACAGGTAATGGTATTTCTCCTTTCCATAGTCATTGTTGACAGACTGCTCTTGGGGGACTCTCCTTGTAAATTTAATTGAAATAGTTTGGTTGTTCTAATTTCTGATACAAGTTTTCAGGTTATGCAAATGAAAAGGTCTGACAGGTGAGCCATTATTCTAGGCAAGAAAAGTTAGAGGATGAAAACAACTTTTAAAAGTACCTATAATGTTCTAAAAAGAATCAATTCATTTTGGTAATAACACCTTTAGTTTGTGGGCTTTTCTTGTACCCCCTCTTCATTCTCCCCTCAGCTATTAATTTTGTGATGTGCCTGTGTCTGTTGCAACGTTTCCTGTGGGACAACTGTGTCTTACTATTTTAGCAACAGCACAGCCATGTAATTATCTATAAATAATTTAGCATGTATTTCCTTCATGTGGAAATGATCTAATTAGCCAAAGTGGGGGGGGGGTGGGAGGGATGAAAACTTTCGATGAAATGTCAAGCCATTCACAGTATGGCTTGCTTTATTTATTTATTTATATTATTTTAGTTTCTCTACAGTAGCTGATTAAAAAATTTTCTATTTAAGAATATCTATTAGGTTCCTCTAGCTAGTTTGAAACAATTAATACTCATTTTCCCTTTTTGTGGCACCCAAACAATCTGTGCCCATGATGATTGTGGATTTCTGGAAAGGTCACTTTGGTGGTGGCTAAAATTTTCCCTTCAATAAGGTAATTGGCCAACTGTATTTTTCACCCTCTTGCCCCCAGAGATACAAATTATATCATTCATCATGAATACAGATTTCCCAGTTTGTC
>NW_003856350.1:0-1569 GCF_000181295.1 Otolemur garnettii | reverse complement strand
TAAAGGCTTTTCCACATTCTTCACATTTATAGGGTTTCTCTCCAGAATGAATTCTTTTATGTACAGAAAGGGTTGAGTAATGGGTAAAGGCTTTGCAACATACTTCACATTTGTAGGGTTTCTCTCCAGAATGAATTCTTTTATGCACAGAAAGGGTTGAGTAATCCTTAAAGGATTTGCCACATTCTTGACATTTGTATGGTTTCTCTCCAGAATGAATTCTGTTATGTCCAAAAAGGTGTGAGGACTGCTTAAAGGATTTGCCACATTTTTCACATTTGTATGGTTTCTCCCCAGAATGAATTCTTTTATGTACAGAAAGGGTTGAGTAATTGCTAAAGTCTTTGTGACATTCTTCACATTTGTATGGCTTCTCTCCAGAATGCATTCTTTTATGTACAGAAAGGGTCGAGTAATTGCTAAAGAGTTTGCGACATTCTTCACATTTGTATGGTTTCTCACCAGAATGAATTCTTTTATGTATAGAAAGGGTTGAGTTATCATTAAAGGATTTGCCACATTCTTGACATTTGTATGGTTTCTCTCCAGAATGAAATCTTTTATGTCGAGAAAGGTGTGAGGACTGTTTAAAGGCTTTTCCACATTCTTGACATTTGTACGGTTTCTCCCCAGAATGAATTCTTTCATGTACAGAAAGGTTTGAGTACTGGTTAAAGGATTTCCCACATTTTTGACATTTGTATGGTTTCTCCCCAGAATGAATTCTTTCATGTACAGAAAGGGTTGAGGAATGGTTAAAGGCTTTGCCACATTGTTGACATTTGTATGGTTTCTCTCCAGAATGAATTCTTTTATGTACAGAAAGGGTTGAGTAATCCTTAAAAGATTTGGTACATTCTTCACATTTGTATGGTTTCTCTCCAGAATGAATTCTTTTATGTCCAGAAAGGTTTGAGGACTGCTTAAAGGCTTTTCCACATTCATCACATTTGTATGGTTTCTCCCCAGAATGAATTCTTCTATGGACAGAAAGTGTTGAGTAATGGCTAAAGGCTTTGCGACATATTTCACATTTGTAGGGTTTCTCTCCAGAATGAATTCTTTTATGTACAGAAAGGGTTGAGTAATGGTTAAAGGCTTTGCCACATTCTTCACATTTGTAGGTTTTCTCTCCATTATAAATTGTCTTATGGTTAGAATATTTTGAGCTGTGGCTAAGACACTTGTCGTCATTTTCACAACAATAGATTTTCTCTCCAGTATGAAGTGCCCTGTGCTTAGACAAGCTTGAGCTAGATTTAAAGACTCTGCAACATTCTTTACATTTGTACTGCTTCTCCACAAAATGACTTGTCTTATGTTTTCCAAAGTTTGAACATAAATTTAAGGCTTTCCCATGTTTTTTGCACTCAAAAGTTTTCTCCCCAGTATATATCATCTTATGTCTATTTAGACTTGATAATTTTCTCACAACGTTGAAACGTTTACTGCATTGGAAGATTTTACCATGCATAGCTGTTAAACATTCATCCAGACCATCAGAACATGCTTTTTGCTGGTTATACTCATACCCCTGATCCCAGGATTTTATTGAGTTTAAATTCTCAG
>NW_003856349.1:0-1570 GCF_000181295.1 Otolemur garnettii | reverse complement strand
AGTCCCCATCTCTCCCTCTAAGGAGATCCCTGTCCCTGAGTCAGTGACCACACCCCCTGCTGACCCCTAGCCATGTCCACTGGGATTCCCAGCCCCGCTCTGCTGAGCAGAGACCCCTGTGCTCCAGGGCGTGGACACACCCAGTCCCTCCTGGGAATCCACAGAGGGTAGCCCTGAGCCCTCTTCCCTCCTGGACTCATCCTCTACTGTGGTCTAAATGTGTCCCCCAAATCCACATGTTGAAACTTCACCAATGTGACTGTGTTAAGAGGTGGGGCCTATAGGAGGTGACTGAGGCCCGAGCTCCCTTCTATCCATCACAGAATCAGAGAACAGCTCTCACCAGACACTGAAACTGCCGGTCCTTGATCTTGGACTTCCTGGTCTCCAGAACTGACGAAATAGCTCCCTGCCCTCCACCCACACAGACCATCTCAGCCCTATTTGTCATCTTGTCCTCCTGTCCCTAAAAGGAGTCCGTCAGTTTCCATGGAGTCTGCCTCCTTGACGCATTCTGCTTACCCTTCTGGGGGCCACACGCACACAGGTGACACCCAGCCATGCTCTCCTAGGGTCAGACCTGTGTGTCCACGTGGGTGTCCCACAGACACCTCCAACTCAGCTCAGTGAGTACACCCTAAACATGGCCTCTCTGGGGGTCCCCACCTCAGAGACTGGTGGACCCACCCTCCAGGCCTACACCAACATGCTGGGCAGCTCTCCTATCCCCTTCTTCTCCCTCATGTCCCAAACCCAAGTCCCACTGAGTCGGCTCCTAAGTGTCTCCTGACTCTGCTCCCTTTTCACCTCCCCTGCATCACCTGAGAGCAGGTGACCACCCTCTCCCACCCAAGGGCCACCCTGGTCCTGGTCAACCCCCTCCTTACCCCCATAGCATGGACAGAGGGCTCCTTCCTGGTCACATACATCCACCCTTAAACCCCACTGGGGCCCCCATGGTGTCTAGAGATGCTCCCCGCTCCTTAACCTGGGGACAGGCCAGTGCTGTCTGCCCCTCCAGCCCCACCCCTGCCTTCTGCCCTCATCATCTCTATGGCACACTCTGCTCCGACCACAGTGAATAACATTCATTACCTCAACCTGCTGCCTGTCTCTGCTCCCAGGCCTTTGCCCCCCATCCCTGGGACTCCTTTCCCTGGTTCTTCTCTCCTGCTGAGCCCCCAAATCCTCACTCACCATGAGGCCCTGGTTCAGCCGCTCTCTCTCCTGGGAGCATTTCTGGGGTGGGGCTCCTCCTACCTGTCCCCATAGTGCTCTGGGCTGCCCACACATGCACAGCCCTGAGGGACCACTGCTGGTCACTTTCTTTGTTTCCACAAGCAAAGGATAGTGACCGCCCAGTCCCCTGCCCAGCATGGTGCTTGGCGTGTGGGGGGTGATCTCGGCACAGGTCTGCTGAGTGAATTAATGAGTTATTTTACCACCTCTCTCCTCGGCTGGGTCCTGAGCTCCTGAGGAAGGAACTGGGAGTTACATTCTCCCAGCCCCACCCCCAGCTCATAGTTCAGGGACATTTGACCTAGAGATCAAATCAGCCCAGCTCCTCACG
>NW_003856348.1:0-1570 GCF_000181295.1 Otolemur garnettii | reverse complement strand
AGTCCCCATCTCTCCCTCTAAGGAGATCCCTGTCCCTGAGTCAGTGACCACACCCCCTGCTGACCCCTAGCCATGTCCACTGGGATTCCCAGCCCCGCTCTGCTGAGCAGAGACCCCTGTGCTCCAGGGCGTGGACACACCCAGTCCCTCCTGGGAATCCACAGAGGGTAGCCCTGAGCCCTCTTCCCTCCTGGACTCATCCTCTACTGTGGTCTAAATGTGTCCCCCAAATCCACATGTTGAAACTTCACCAATGTGACTGTGTTAAGAGGTGGGGCCTATAGGAGGTGACTGAGGCCCGAGCTCCCTTCTATCCATCACAGAATCAGAGAACAGCTCTCACCAGACACTGAAACTGCCGGTCCTTGATCTTGGACTTCCTGGTCTCCAGAACTGACGAAATAGCTCCCTGCCCTCCACCCACACAGACCATCTCAGCCCTATTTGTCATCTTGTCCTCCTGTCCCTAAAAGGAGTCCGTCAGTTTCCATGGAGTCTGCCTCCTTGACGCATTCTGCTTACCCTTCTGGGGGCCACACGCACACAGGTGACACCCAGCCATGCTCTCCTAGGGTCAGACCTGTGTGTCCACGTGGGTGTCCCACAGACACCTCCAACTCAGCTCAGTGAGTACACCCTAAACATGGCCTCTCTGGGGGTCCCCACCTCAGAGACTGGTGGACCCACCCTCCAGGCCTACACCAACATGCTGGGCAGCTCTCCTATCCCCTTCTTCTCCCTCATGTCCCAAACCCAAGTCCCACTGAGTCGGCTCCTAAGTGTCTCCTGACTCTGCTCCCTTTTCACCTCCCCTGCATCACCTGAGAGCAGGTGACCACCCTCTCCCACCCAAGGGCCACCCTGGTCCTGGTCAACCCCCTCCTTACCCCCATAGCATGGACAGAGGGCTCCTTCCTGGTCACATACATCCACCCTTAAACCCCACTGGGGCCCCCATGGTGTCTAGAGATGCTCCCCGCTCCTTAACCTGGGGACAGGCCAGTGCTGTCTGCCCCTCCAGCCCCACCCCTGCCTTCTGCCCTCATCATCTCTATGGCACACTCTGCTCCGACCACAGTGAATAACATTCATTACCTCAACCTGCTGCCTGTCTCTGCTCCCAGGCCTTTGCCCCCCATCCCTGGGACTCCTTTCCCTGGTTCTTCTCTCCTGCTGAGCCCCCAAATCCTCACTCACCATGAGGCCCTGGTTCAGCCGCTCTCTCTCCTGGGAGCATTTCTGGGGTGGGGCTCCTCCTACCTGTCCCCATAGTGCTCTGGGCTGCCCACACATGCACAGCCCTGAGGGACCACTGCTGGTCACTTTCTTTGTTTCCACAAGCAAAGGATAGTGACCGCCCAGTCCCCTGCCCAGCATGGTGCTTGGCGTGTGGGGGGTGATCTCGGCACAGGTCTGCTGAGTGAATTAATGAGTTATTTTACCACCTCTCTCCTCGGCTGGGTCCTGAGCTCCTGAGGAAGGAACTGGGAGTTACATTCTCCCAGCCCCACCCCCAGCTCATAGTTCAGGGACATTTGACCTAGAGATCAAATCAGCCCAGCTCCTCACG
>NW_003856347.1:0-1570 GCF_000181295.1 Otolemur garnettii | reverse complement strand
GAAAGAATTTCTTGACTCAGGCCCTGGCCCTAGTCTCTCTCGCCAGGATGGTGAAATGAGTAATCTTATGCTTTGTTGCAGGGTTTCGGTGCCTTGTGTTGAGGCTCGTTCAGATGCTGCTACCAACCTCTGTGCCCAGTGTCTTTTACTTCAATGTGCAAGAAGTTCCTTGACCCATCTTGAGTCGAGTAAGGCCAAGCAGTCATCCTGGCTGAAGCCTGCTCCTCTGGCTGGAGAGACTCCTCATTTTCTACCTGGGAAAGGTGATGGCCACGTAAACCCCAATCCTTCCAGCTCACACAGCCCTGACCCCACCCTACTTGTCCTGTCAGGTTGGTACCAGGATGGAGAGGTGGTCCAAATCTGCATCTGTGTTGATAGTCAGGGTGGCCACCCTATTGGTCAAGGTGAAAAATTTGTGGTTTTGACAGCGAACGAGGACTTTGGAGGCTGGGGACCCATCAGGATTTGAGACGAAGACCTAGGGTTGAATCCAGGGTAAGATGAAGGACAGGCCTGGCATGAGAGGTAGAATTGGGAATATGATCTGGATTAGATTGCCTTGTACAACTCTTATGACCTGAGGACTTTAAGGACTAGAAGCAGTCACTATAATGAAGTTTTCAAAGACCCATTGAAAGGACTTTCTCATTGATGTCCCTCCATTAGGACTAGGAGGCCAGTCACATAGGAGGCAGACTCTGTAGGCAGAATCTATACATCTGGCCGGGCGTGGTGGCTCACGCCTGTAGTCCCAGCGCTGTGGGAGGCCAACGCGGGTGGATCACCTGTGCTCAGAGGTTCGGGACCAGCATGAGCCAGAAGGAGAGCCAGAGTGAGACCCCGTCTCAACCAAAAATTGCCGGGCGTTCTGGCAGGCGCCTGTAATCCCAGCTACTTGGGAGGCTGAAGCCAGAGAATCACTTAAACCCAGGGACCCAGGGGTTGGCAGAGGTTGCTGTGAGCTGTGTGATGCCACTGGACTGGATTCGAACCTGCCACCTTAGGTGTATGTGGCTGATGCCTTAGCCACCTGAGCCACAAGCACCAAGCCACTACCTAGGCTTTTTAATTGATGTTTAGTACTCACAACTCAAGACATGGAGACAAAGGACAAAGGTGAGAAAGATAGGGCCAGCCTTCCCCTGACACAGTTTCAGACCACAATGGGGGCCCATAGTCTCTTTGTTTCAGCTTTTTGGTCTAAGTTCATGCCAGATTATTCCTATCTTCATGCCTTTTTAAATAATTCCTTCAACCCAACAAGCCAAGGTCATTCAGGGAAAGAATTTCTTTTCTTTTTTCTTCAATTCTGAGACAGAGTCTCATTTTATCACCCTTGGTAGAATGCCATCATGTCATAGTTCACAGCAACCTCAAACTCTTGGGCTCAAGTGATCCTCTTGCCTTAGTTTTTCATTTTTAGTAGAGATGGGGGTCTCACTCTAACTTGGACTGCTCTCAAATTCCTGAGCTCAAATGATCCACCCGCCTTGGCCTCCCAGAGTGCTAGGATTACAGGTGTGAGACACTATGCTCAGCCTGGAAAGAATTTCTTTTTTTTTTTTTT
>NW_003856346.1:0-1571 GCF_000181295.1 Otolemur garnettii | reverse complement strand
AGTCAAGTCAGCCTGTCAGATAAGGGTTGAAACGGCCCATCTGTGCAGAGGACATGACTCAAAGGTTGATGTGAGTAAAAAGAAAAACTCCATTGTAATGATGTTGAGTAAAATACTCCATCTTAACTGCAGGGTCTCCAAAACTATAGGAAAACAGTCATGGAGCCAGTTTCTTGGAAATTTAATAGAGTACATGAAAGAGAAAGGTTTTACTCCTCTGTTTATCCTAACCTTTAACTTTAACAATAGAAGTCAAATAATGTATTGTTCTTTTAGGTCTTCAAAGAGGAATAGCCTGAGGCTAGCTTAAGATTGTTGTCTTACTTTCCCAGACTTTCTTTAGGCTAATCTTATGATGGCTATCTCACTTTCCTGGACTTTCTTTCTTTTCTACAGTTTAAGATAAGAAATGAGGATGTTAGGATTATTGATCAATGTAGTGCATGTGACTAGCTCCCAATAAAAGGGAGTAGAAAATAAAGACATTTTGCTACACGCCATCTAAGAGTGTGTAGTCGTTCTTTGCTTTCAAACAATTCTAGGAGCGAGCTTGCACCTGTGGCAAAGCCGTCCTTCTCTCCCCTTGAGAAAGAACATCACCTAACACTTGAGGGTCTATGAGGCCTTTTCTATTCATATATATTTTTTTCCATTTATTGTATTCTCCTCAGGTTTATAGAATCACCTGTTTAATTTCCAAGTTTCTGTCTCAGACTAAAAATTCTGGGAAAGCAGGGATGAAGTAACTGCATTCCTACCATACAACTCATTCCCTAGCTTTTATAAATATTTGTTGAGTGAATTTATAAATAGTAATTAGAGAAAGAAGTGAGGAAAATGAATAACTTTGGTTTTGACACCTTTTAGTCCGAGATACAAGAAATTTCTTTTCATGTTTCTGATAAAGCTCATGGAATAAGGTTTAGTTTAGTAAGGCAGTCCCCAAGTTACAAACATCTGACCAATGTATGACTCACGATATAAAAGGTAAAAATACCTGTTCCAAATTATATACAAATTCAACTTAAGAACAAACCTACAGAATCTATCTTGTTTGTAACCCAGGAACTACCTGTAGTAGAAAATCAGATAACTTCGACCTCTTGATTAGCACTTCAAAGTGGTTTCAACTTCTGGTTTGATGGGGCTTCTTCAGCACTCACTGAGTCTATCCTTGTATAACATTGTCAGGCCTTTCATTTTTCTAAATAGAATTTCTGGAACCTATTTCCAGGATCAACACCCCTTCAATCACCAGACTAATCTCGATGTCAAGTCAGAGGGAGTTGGGAAATGTTATTCAAGTACTTTCAGATGCATTTGAAATGCAGCTTTGATTTTGGCTTTGTCATACTGACCTCGTGTCATCACGATGGACCACTTACATGACGGTAGTCCCATAAGATTATAATGGAGCTGAAAATTTTCTATCACCTAGTGACACAGACGCTGTCATAGTGTAACTCATCACTCACATGTTTGTAGTGACGCTGATGTAAAAATATCTACCATACTGCCAGTTGTTTAAAAGTATAGAGCACATATAATTATGTTCAGTACATAATAACAAA
>NW_003856345.1:0-1571 GCF_000181295.1 Otolemur garnettii | reverse complement strand
GATTCAGTTCTCTGGCTTAGATTGTACTACTTAATGAATAGGTCAGGTCTTTAAAGAAAAAGAGAGACTTTAAAAGATTTGCAAGTTCATGTTAGGCATATATAATAATGATTCCCTCAGTCTTTCTGCTAGGTACTTATGACTACTTAAATAATCATATCCTGATACAGTGAGAATACCCACTGTATTTTGAGTGTACATAGGGTCTCAGCTGACATTGGTATCCACAAACCTAAAGTGTCACTGTGGCCTCAGTTATAATGGTGCCAATTAATAAATGGAAGCCTGTCCCAATTCTATTTCACACTGAGCTCACTAGGTCCGTTGACTTACTGGGTGATTATTTCTCTGGTCCTCAAAATAAAATAAGAATTAGCATACGTGGTAATTGGCAGAATGGCACAACTGCTGTATTGGTCATTTGGCCTTTAAACTGGCATGTCCCTTACTAACTGTTCAAGACTACTACCAAATTTGGGAGCAACCTAATGGATTCCTTGGTGGTATCATGTCCTCCGTTCAAATCACCAGTCTTGATTCTACAAATATTGGTAGACTTTTACGGATGACAGTGGGCTGAAATAAACTCAATCAGGGAGTAGCTCTAATTTCATTTGCAGTGCTGTGATACCTCTGCTAGAGCAGATATGAATTATATGTGGTCATTGATCTGAAAAATGTGATCTTTCCAATCTTTTTCAGGAAGAATAATCAGAAGCAGTCTGTGTTCATGTGGAATGGACAATAATGTACTATGGTCTTAACTTGTGCTATGTTAACTAACTCCCTCTTATGCCCTATGTCATAAGGACCCTAGACTTTTTTTGTATTGGTCCTCTTTATCAATGACATCATATTAATGGAACTGAATGAGAAGGAAATAGCAAGTACACTAGAGTTTGGGTGAGATACACACACCACAAAGAAGGTACAAGTAAGCTGGAGGGGGCACAAACTTCCATACCATCTGCTACTGGCCCCTGTAGCCATACAGGGTCCCTTTTGACCATCTGACAAAGGAAGAAAAGGACAAGCCTTATTCATGGACAAGTTGGCTGTGTATTAGGGTACAAACTGAGAAAGCACTGCTGCTACTCTATAATTCCACTCAGATATGACCCTGACAGACAACAGTAAGGAGATGTCCTCTCAAAGATTAGAGCATCAGGTAGCCACAACTGTCTCTTCACTTTTTAGAAAGGAAAAGGAATGACTAGAGGTAAGAATAAATAGACACTTACAGGAAGTGACCTGTTATTTGACTGGTTGAAAGGGAGTTTGGGAGGAAAAAGAAAAATCATAGAAAAGGAGATATGGGGAAGAAGCAAGTATCTCTGCCTATGGTTTAGGGACAAGGTTTGAATATCTTTGTATGTCACTGTAATGTTTACTAGAGAGCATCCATCATGTAAAAGGTATTAAGACTGCCACACTAGAAAAAAAAATTTTTCCCTTAGGGCTACAGGTCAAGGGGCATGTGAGTTATATATGTTCCATGAGGCCTTGGCTCAAAACTAATGTAAGTTAAATACAATTTATATGATAGTTAATGTGCTAAACAGCCAGGTAGA
>NW_003856344.1:0-1572 GCF_000181295.1 Otolemur garnettii | reverse complement strand
AAAGCAAAGAAATAGGAATGATTCCAGAATCTTACCTGCAGTCATTTATGTACAGCCATTATTTTAATCTTTGTTCTAATGCACATTTTAGGTTCATTGTGAGATTTGGGGTAATTAGTATTAAGGAAAAAAATCACTTTTTTCAGGACTGCCTCCAAGTGGAAGCTGGCAGGATTTAAAGGATCACATGCGTGAAGCAGGTGATGTATGTTATGCTGATGTTTACCGAGATGGCACTGGCTTTGTGGAGTTTGTACAGAAAGAAGATATGACCTATGCAGTTCAAAAACTGGATAATACCAAGTTTACATCTCATGAGGTAGGTTATACGCTTATTCTTTTGGGGGGGGGCAGAATTGGGATACAGTGGTGGTAACAATGGAATTTGAAGGTAAGGAGGATTCAGGTGAAGGTATCCGAGTAAATTGCCAGATTTCTGGTTTTGGTTACCTGCAGCATGCCTGAAGAGAAGTCAAAGCTTAGATCTTTTAATGGAAAGTTCTGTCTATCCAATAGGGAGAAACTGCCTACATCCGGGTTAGAGTCGATGAGCCCAGAAGCCCAAGTTATGGAAGATCTCGATCTCGAAGCCATAGTCATAGCAGGAGCCGTAGCAGAAGCACCAGCAGGAGTCGCAGTTGTTCCCTAAGGAGATGCGAAGGATCACCATGCTGTTCTCCCCATCATAGCAGGTCTCGCTCTCCTCATACATAAGATGATTGTTGACACTTTTGCTGTATCCAGTTTTCCTTTACTCAGTACCATCTTTTCCTTTTTTAATTCAAAGTGTTTTGTTCAGAACGGGCTAAAGTGTTGTATTGCATTCTTGCGCAAAATCCCCTTGCTCCTAACATCTATATTCCCCTTATGTCTTGGATAAATTGTCTTTTAAGTGATGTCATAGACAGGATTGTTTAAATTTAGTTAACTCTCCATGCTCTTCAGACTGTGATCGTGTAAATGTCTATTCTGCTCTGGTTTGTGTGAACTGGGATGTGAGGGGTGTTTGTGGTTGTCTTACCTGTGGAAGTTCTTATGCTTATCTTGCTTTTCATATGTAGACGTATCTGAAGAGATGGATTGAGAATGCTTTGGATTAAGGATTGTGTAACACATTTCAATCATTTTAGGATTGTCAAAAGGATTGAGGAGGATCAGATCAATAACAGAGGCAGTGGTATGACTCCAAGTGCTACTGTCACAGATAAAATTGGCAGTAGTGACCTTACACTAAAAGGCAAGGGTTAAAATGATTATATACATGTACCTTAAAACACTTGAGAACATTTTATGCAGTTATTTTTAGCTACAATTGCTCTGCTCTTTAAATCTGTAAATTGTGGCAAAATTGCTCATTTTGAAACCATTTTGCTTCCTTCCTCCATTTTTGTATAGGGACTAATGTGGGAAGAACTGAGTAACTTTTTAAGTCTCGCCTTCCCTTTTAAACTGATATTCACGGCTCGGCGCCTGTGGCTCAAGCGGCTAAGGCGCCAGCCACATACACCTAAGGTGGCGGGTTCCAATCCCCAGCCCGATTTCCTTTTAAATTTTCAGAAAGCTTCAAAAGAA
>NW_003856343.1:0-1572 GCF_000181295.1 Otolemur garnettii | reverse complement strand
CCCAAGACCAGTTCCCCACCCCCCACATTCAATTACACGTGGCCCAGCAAGCTGAGTCAAGCTTCAGTCCTCTCACCCCCTCAGCTTCCACGATCATCCCTCCAGCACTGTCCTGGTCCTTGTGCTTTTGTCCACCTTCACTGCTGCCACCTGACCCCAGCCACCCCCTCCTCCTGTGAAGACGGTAGTAGCTTCCTGGCAACCTCTCTGCTTCTGGCCTTGCTCCTCTGCAGAGCTGCCTTCCCCACCGTGATGAGAATGGCCACTTCCCTGACAAGCCACCCCTAAGGGCTCTCCCAGGTGCTCAGGATAAGATTCAAACTCCTTTTCAAGGACTAAGAAGGCGCTACACAATCCAGCCCTGCCTGCCCTGTCAAACTCACCTGCCCTCACAATCACCTTTCTTCAATCAAGGGAGGCTTCTCTCCTGTCTCAACTCCCAAATTCAGCTTTGAAGTCTTTGTATCAGCGGCTTCCTTTTTGTGCAGCATACACACGCCTTTCCCCTATTTACTCATTCTTCCATTTTCAGGTTAAATGGCTCCTCCTCAGAAAGGCCAACCCCGAACTATGCAAACAAAAGTATTTTCACTCTGCCCCCCAACTTCTCTGTGGCCTATTCCGTCTCAGTCCTGTCGTTCCCTTCTTCACACTCATTACAGCTCACAATTGTTTGTGTTTTTGGTTGCTCTTTTATTGTTTTGTTTTTGTCTTTCTAGAATATTAGTTCCGTGACAGCAGAGGCCGTGTCTTTCCTGCTTACCACTGTAACCCCCATAGCCCAGTACCATGCCTGACACACAGTAGGTGTTTGATAAATAAATTTAAAATGCTATGCAAGAGTGATGACGTCAAGTTCCAGCTCTAAATCCTGACCTGCTGCACCACTTTGTTGAGCTCTCTCGAGTGTCACTTACTTCTCTGCTAGAGGAGAGGATTATAGACACGTACCTACGCCTCCTGGGCCCACGAGAGGATGACATGAGGAGTGCCTGGCACTGGGCACAGTACAAAATAAACATTCAGTTTAACCAGAATGATTATCTCCGTCTTCTGTAAGTTTATAAGTAATTGTTATATATGAATGGAGGTGGGAAAGGGCCTGTATTGGAAATTGCTTATGAAATTGTCATTTATTTTGAAGAATTCGTCATAAGCTTGCCAATATAATTGGACAAATCCCACTGTAATTGTCAGAAGGTTGTAACGTGTGGATGGCTCTCTGTGGAGTTAGAAGGCTCTTTTCTTCCTGTTAGCTGCTGCCATCGGCAAGAGCTGGGGGATCCTGGTTATGATCACATGCTGATATAGAAACGTAATGATGCAACAAAACTTATTTATTTTGAAGGATATAAAAAGGTGTATATGTAGTTAACAGAGAAAGCACATACATGAAAACCCATATCATAAATCAGTAAAGGAGCTGGGAATATCCTCCTCGCCTGTGGTTTTAACTACCTCTTGCATTCTGATGACTCCCTAACCCATATCCGGTACCTTAGCCTCTCTGCTGAGCCTCCCATTTGTAGGTTCAAATGAAGGCTGAGTAGCTCCATCAAGCACAGCACGCCC
>NW_003856342.1:0-1572 GCF_000181295.1 Otolemur garnettii | reverse complement strand
ACCTAAGCCCAGGAGTTGGACGTTGCTGTAAGCTGTGATGCCACAGCACTCTACCGAGGGTGACAAAGTGAGACTCTGTCTCTAAAAAAAAAAAAAAGAAAAGAAAACAAAGAAAAAACAAACACCTGGCTAAAGAAAGTGCAGGAACATTACCAAGTACATAGTTCATTAGAAATACTTGAAGAATGCCACTTGTGAAAAAACTGAAAGATACTAAATTTTCATTACATATAAGAAATAATCACCTGAATCTAATATTTTTGGGTGTGTTTGTTTGTTTGTTTGAGACAGAGTCACTCTGTCACCCTGGGTAGAGTGCTATGGCATCATCATAGCTCACAGCAAGCTCAAACTCTTGAGCTCAAGAGATTTTCTTAATTCTCTTGCCTTAGCCTCTGAGTACCTGGGACCACAGGCACTTGCCACTACCCTCAGTTGCTTGGGGTTTTTTGTTTTTGTTTGTTTTGTTTTTCCATTTTTAGTAGAGACAGAGTCTCTCTCTTGCTCAGGCTGGTCTTGAACTCCTGAGCTTAAGCGATCCACCCTCCTTGGCCTCCCAGAGTGTTAGGATTACAGACATGAGCCACTGCACCCAGCCTCTAACTTTTATTTTGAAAAGTATTGTCCTGAGCTGCACTGCCTGAAAAAAGTTACTTTGCTGAGGCTGGTTTACTTGGCTCTGAACTTAATTTACCTGCTATGCCCCCGGTGCTAGTGAAGGTGAGGCTCGCTACCGAAGTGGCTGCTGCTGGAGTGATGGCAACAGAAGTGCTAGTAATGCCTGGGGAAGACAGAGAATAAGCTTCTCATCCAAGGTTAATTACCAACAGATGATTTAACTGTTTAATCAATTGCTAGGACAGAAAATAGAATAAATGAATCCAGTGACTTTGTGCCTAGAGTTCTCTAGGAATTTTTTCTAGTTAACTAGTACTCTTATTTGTTTATTTATTTTTCCTTTTTTTTTTTACAAATATATCTTTCTGCATTTTGAATTGGGTCACACTAAGTTTTCAGACATTTGTCTAAGTAACTGACTTAAAATAAGCAGAAGTTTAGGCCTTAATTGCTATTAATAATAACAGTGATAATAACAACAATAAACTCTATTACAAAATAGCTAAAAATTTTATACTTAAAAGACCTAAAGAGTAAAATACTTTATTAGATATACATGTGTTTTTTTCTCAACTTACATTCTTTTTGAAAAATTCTGAGATATTTACTACTGTTACAGATGCTATGTCGCTAGTTAACAAAAAGAAGAAAACTGAAAACCTATTACAGCCAATCAATGTAAATTGATCAAAAACAAGTTAAATTTGTTATTTTAAAAAGGTTGAAACCAGTGGGAAAAGCCTAGTATACTACTTGTTTGAAATATTTTGCCAAAAGTCAAACTGTCACATAAATTCTTTCTTAAAAATCCAAAGAAAGGATTTCTTCCAAAATCTAATGAACAATTTTACCATTAGATATTTCTATATCATGTGCAAAACCAGGAATTTATATATTGACCTATAGTAAATGGTTCAGTGAAAGAACCTAGAGTTGTTCCTGATAAGAGAAACA
>NW_003856341.1:0-1573 GCF_000181295.1 Otolemur garnettii | reverse complement strand
AGAGCGTGTCTGTTGTCTACTCCCAGTTCTCTGGTGCTGGGGCAACTGGGGTGCAGTGGAATGGTAGCAGCTGCACGGGAGTGTGCGTGGCTGGATTAGATCTCGTTCAGCCTACTGGGGCAACCAGGGGGCAGGAGATTGGTAGTAGCTGGATCAGTCATAGTTCAGTACCCTGAAGCAGCCAGGGGGTGGGGGAATGGCAGCGATAGTGTAGGGTATGCGAGCGACCAGATCAGTCTTAGTTCAGCCCCACCAGAGTAGCTGGGGGGAGTGGAGGACTCCTTCACCATGGCTTGTTGGACAAATGCAGCACTAGCAAGCCGATCTATTCCCTCCCAGCGTGGGAGCCCGGTGTGGGGAACTCCTCCACCTCCGTCTGTGGGACGCACGTGGCTCTAACAGTTCTGGTCCTGCCCAGAGCAGAAGACTTCTCCACCACCTCCTGTAGGGCGTGTGTGGCTCTAGCAAGCAGTTCTGGGCCCACCCAGCACAGGTGCCTGGAGCAGTGAACTCCTCTGCTGGCCCCCATGGGGTGTGTGTGTCTCTAGAAAGCTGTTTGGGGTCTGCCTGGAATGGAGGACTCCTCTGCCACTGCCCGCAGGACACCCGTGGCACAAGCAAGCAGTTCTGGGCCCACCCAGAGCCCTGGAGTGGGGATCTCCTCAGCTGCCCGTAGGGTGTGCGGCTCTAGCAAGCAGTTCTGGGTCCTCCCAGAGTGGGTCACTCCTCTGCCACCACCCACGGGGTGCACAAGGCTCTAACAATTAGTTCTGTGCCTGCCTGGAGCAGGGGAAGTCCTTTGCAGCCCCTGGCAGCCCGCAGGAGGTGTGCCACTCTAGCAAGCAGTTCTGCGCCCACCCAGAGCCCTGGAGTAGGGATCTACTCTTCCACCTGTAGGGTGCGTGGCTCTAGCAAGCAGTTCTGGGCCCTCCCAGAGTGGGGGACTTGTCCGCTGCCACCTGTGGTGGGTGCGCAAGGCTCTAGCAAGTGGTTCTGCACCTGCCCAGAGCAAGGGAAGTCCTCTGTGGCCACCGGCCACACGCAGGAGTTGTGCATCTCTAGCAAGCCGTTCTGTGCCCGCCCAGAGCCCTGGACCAAGGATCTACTCTGCCGCCCATGGGGCGTGCGGCTCTTGCAAGCAGTTTTGGGCCCTCCCAGAATGGGGAACTCGTCTGCCACTACCCACAGGGGTGCGCTAGGCTCTTGCAATTGGTTCTGTGGCTACCCATAGTAGGGGAAGTACTCTGTGGCCACCCACCATCTGCAGGAGGTGTGCGGCTCTAGCACCCAGTTCTGCGCCCGCCCAGAACCCTGGAGCAGGTATCTACTCTGCCACCCTTGGGGCGCACAGCTCTAGCAAGCAGTTCTGGGTCCTCTCAGAGTGGGGGGGCTCGTCCGCTGCCACCTGCGGTGGTGCGCAAGGCTCTATCAAGTACTTCTTTGGCTGCCTGGAGCAGGGGAACTCTTCTCCGGCCACCTACCACCTGCGGGAGGCTTGTGGCTCTAGCAAGCGGTTCTGGACCTGCCCAGAGCCCTGGAGCGGGGGTCTCCTCTGTCACCTGTGGGGTGCGCA
>NW_003856340.1:0-1573 GCF_000181295.1 Otolemur garnettii | reverse complement strand
TTTGGCAAGCTTGTTCCATTTTATATGAGATGTGGCTTCCCTGTGTTCTCAGTGATTGTCTAAAAAATGAGAATGAGTAGGAGATGAAAAGGCTATCTTGTCTAGGAATAAGTAAACTTTTTTTCAGATTGGGAAAAAAAGCAAAACTTTGTGGTCTTGTTTGCTGACTAAACTGTCACGTGTACCTGTTATCAAGATTGGACCCAATTAACTAGAAATGTGTCAGCCTAACTTATCTGTATATTGCTAGCTTAGATCGCTTCTAAAAGTGTTGCAATAGTTCCTTCTCTTGGTAACTTGGTGTCTTCAAATGTCCTTTACACTTCTCTTGAGAGTTCTTTGTTTATAAACAGTGAGCACGTTATCAGGGTGATGCAATTAGAATTTATTTTCTTATGCATTAAGAAATACATAAGATGCAATAGAATTTAATTTCTTAGGTATTGCTGCTGTTAGGTAATTGCCCCAGAAAAGCCCCTCTCCCAGAAAGTCCCTTTCCCAGAAAGCCCATCTCCTAGTTGCAAAACTTACCTCATTACCCGCTAAAAAGTTAGAACTTATAACCTGCCCCTAACAGCTCTTCATTGGCTATTCTACCGTTCTGTCAATCATTCTAAGCCTTCCCTTAACTGAACATATATAAGGACGTGCTTTCTTTTAATCTCTCTCTTTTCTCTCCTTGGTGCTGCTCTGCAGTCTCCCTCCCCCACCAATAAAGACCTTTCATACAACAAGCCTTGGTTGTCTGTGAGATCTCTGCCGGTTGAGTACCACCCTTTCAGCTGCCAGAAGAGAAGCAAAGTGATGATGGACAAATGGTTTCAGCTCAGGTAGTCCTTCAGCAACAACAGTCAATGTGTTAGAGCTGAAGATAATATTCTACTTAATTCCCTATTATTCTGTAGAAGAGATCAGAAGGAAATGCAGCTTTGCATCTGTGATAGGTTACTTCTTTTTGTTCGTATCTCCCTACTTGCTACCTAAACTTCCTGGTGCAGGTAGCTTCAAGCTGGCCTCCAGCCGGTCAGGTAGCCCTGGACTTCTTTCCCTGCTGTAGCTGTGGCTGCTATTCCACTTTCTCATCTCACCCCCTTCCAGCAGAGCCAATCCATCATAGAAATACTGCCACAAAATACTGCCAAAGAAATTATTCACCATCTGTTTTCTCTCTCTCGGTATGGGATCTGTGTTTTTAATTATCTGTTTCATTAACTTATCTGTTTTCAATTGCCACCCCTCTGCCCAGCTGAAATCAAGGTAATTGTGACCATTAGTGGGTGGTCATTGAGCAACAGGGGCTATAGGCCAGAAACTCCACCCTTTTGAAATGAGGATTTCCTGAGAACTTGCTAAAGGATTTGTACTTCTGGGAAATCTCATGGCATGGGGCTTATCGTTTTCGAATGATGAGGGTCTGGCTGTCAGTTCCATGACTCAAATTTCCTTCTGTCTCCTTTATCCACTGAGGCCAAGAGTGTTATAGGAAGATAAGAGACTGATGGTGAAGCATCTTCCACTTCTTCCATTGTAATTGGGTTATTCATTCAAGAGATACTTATTTGCTGTCTGCTCA
>NW_003856339.1:0-1574 GCF_000181295.1 Otolemur garnettii | reverse complement strand
AGGGCTCTGGCCCCATATACTGAGGGTGGCGGGTTCAAACCTGGCCCCTGCCAAACTGCAACAAAAAAATAGCCAGGTGTTGTGGTGGGCGCCTGTAGTCCCAGGTACTTGGGAGGCTGAGGCAAGAGGATCGCCTAAGCCCAGGAGTTGGAGGTTGCTCTGAGCTATGTGACCCCCATGACAGCATTCTACCCAGGGCAATAGCTTGAGCCTCTGTCTCTATAAAAAAAAAAAAAATTCCAAATCTTTAGACAAAGTTTCATTTGTTAAAACCAATTATAAATAAAAAAACCTTTAAAACCAACTATAAGCTGTAAGGCCCCCCCACCTCTTGGAGATATCCCACCTTTCTGGGCCAAACTAATGTATTGACTTAGGACAGTGATTTTTCAACCAGTTGGTCATGAAAAATTTTAAAGATCATTAATTATTAATTATTTTCAAAAGAAGTTCCAAGCACTTTTTTTGATCAACATAAGTGTGCCACAGAAGTTTATTTATTTATTTATTTTTGAGACAGAGCCTCAAGTTGTCCCCCTGGGTAGAGTGCTGTGGCATTATCATAACTCCCTTAAACTCGTGTTCTCTTGCTTCCCCCCTCTGGCCCGCCCTGATGATTAGATTAGGGCCCTAGGGCCAATCAATATTTGCCTTTCTTTTATTCCAAATTCGAGTTACTTTTTGGTCTGTTTGATAAAGAACATCGCTACTATCCAATATCAGATTTCCTTGCTCTCCGGCTTCTCAAACCTGTTAATAGCTTTTTGGCAATTTCCTATGAAGTGGCTGGAAATGAAAGGTGTGAAATGCAAGTTACCTTTACAGTAGCTGTGCAAACAGATTCAATGATAAACATTTACTGAACATCTACTTTGTGACAGGCACTGAGAGAAGCCCCTTTATACCCTTCTCACCTCTCCTCGCCTCAGAGTGCAAGGAGGCCTCCTACAGTGTCCTGCTTTACACTGCACTGTGGATTCATTTTCAAGTTCTCAGGGTAGTGTGAACTAAAATAAAATCTTAAGCCTCCCCAGCTGACTGAAGGGACCCCTCACACTTCACCAGGGGGACCCCAGAAAAACCCTAAAACTGAGTTGCTGGCCATGAGAAGGTCATGCCTACCTCCCTAAGGATATATAAGACAAAGTACCTGCAGGCCATCAATTTACTCAACAGATCATTTAGAATTTTCTTATCATGGTACCCTTACAAAAGAGACTCCAGACAGTTCTGTTGCCCTCTTCCCAGAAATTAGAAAAGTCAAACAACAGGAGCTCTCAGAAATTAAACATTTTAATTAAAAAATCTTTTTTTTTTTTTTTGGCTTGGCACCTGTAGGTCAGCGAGTGGCTAGGGTACTAGCTACGTACACGGGAGCTGGCGGGTTTGAACCTGGCCTGGGCCTGCTGAACAACAATGACAACTACAACCAAAAAATAGCCAGGCGTTGTGGCAGGCACCTATAGTTCTGGTTCCTGAGGAGGCTAAGGCAAGAGAATCAACCCCAGGAGTGTGAGGTTGCTGTGAGCTATGATGCCACAGCACTCTACTGAGGGCAACATACTGAGACTCTG